>NW_021599907.1:0-298 GCF_001605985.2 Dendrobium catenatum
TTTACATTTAATACCATATTTTAAAATCAATCCCTCCACTCTCTTATTACAAAAATGTAGTTCCCCATCACTAATAATAATTCTAGGTACTCTAAATCTAGAAGCAATATTTTTTTAATACCATATTTAAAATCAAGGTCTCCACTCTATTATTACAAAAATAACTTCCCTTGTCTCTAATAATTATTCTAGGTACTCTAAATCTAGGAAAAAAAATTTTCTCATGAAATTTACTGAAAACTTGAACATCCATTTTGGGGGTTGCTACTCCACTCCACTTGGAGACATAATCAACTGC
>NW_021599908.1:0-436 GCF_001605985.2 Dendrobium catenatum
GATAGCAGCCAAGGATGTTCAAAATGTTGAACAAGAGCTCTTATAAAGAAGAACTCAAAATAGCTCAATAATTGCAAGTTGCCGACCTTATCGTCCAGGACGATAATGTATGATCAGTTCAAAACATAGATGATCGGCCAGAACACCGCTCTGAAAATGAACTGGATGGTTGAAAATTGGCTTGATCATCCAGGCCGCTCTCATGATCATTCAGGCTGATCTGTTCAAATCAGAGGAAAATCATCCAGAGAATTGCCCGAAATTTGAGCTGGCCGATCCCGATCGGCCAAAATACAACCCGGAATTTGGTTTGGCCGATATTTTTTGTCCAGGACGATGTGATCGTATCAATCATCCTTAATTACTTCCTTAATTGTCGGATCAATTTAGCCACAATTGTGCAATATCGTCCAGGCCGGTCGAAGATTGTCTGGCC
>NW_021599909.1:0-239 GCF_001605985.2 Dendrobium catenatum
ATATTTGAAGAAGAAAGATATAGGTGAAAGGGAAACCATGGAGAGAAAATTGGATATAAGATCAAGATAAAATAGAAAAAAGTATGGTAGAAGAAGATCGCTCGCAAGTTAAATAACCCGTAGGTTTTAGTGCGATTACACTAGCAAAAATAACAACTAACCTTTTCCAGTAATAAAACAACCAATATATATATATATATATATATATATATATATAGAAATGGTAATAAAATGCTCTC
>NW_021599910.1:0-217 GCF_001605985.2 Dendrobium catenatum
ATCAGATGAAGGAATTTTTGTAAGATACTCAAGTATTAGAAAATCTTATAGAGTATTCAACAAAAGAACTTTGGTTATTGAGGAGACCACACATATTATATTTGATGAATCTGGAATTTTGGAAGAGCCAAATGTTGTAGAAGATGAGATTGAGATTAAGGCCCAAAAGATTAATAAAATAAATTTGGAAGAAAATTTGGAAAAAAATTTGAGATAG
>NW_021599911.1:0-397 GCF_001605985.2 Dendrobium catenatum
CTGGTCAAGGAAGGTGTATTGGGTTAATGGGAACTCAGTAGCACCTTGATTTGGATTCAATTTGATTAAGATCAAAAGATGGCTCAAGGGAGGCCTCTCTTTGGTCACTTGGGTCAAGCCATATGGCTAACCCAAGTGAGCTCAAGGCTTGGGTCACCAAGAGGGGTCTCTTGGGTACCCAAGGGTTCATCCCATACATTCAAAGAACTTGGAATGGACTAGATTCAAAATTTTGGAAGAGAAGGTGTGAATGGGTCCATGGGTCAAACCTGGTTGACTTGTCAACCAGGTTGACCCAAGGTCTGGGTTTGAGTTTAACAAGTTGGGTTTGATATTTGAAATTCATGGAAAGTGGTTTCTAAGAATTTGGAATTGATTTGAGTTGAAATGGCCATTT
>NW_021599912.1:0-215 GCF_001605985.2 Dendrobium catenatum
TTAAAGGTTTAATTTTGGTCAGTTTGAGTGGTTTTTTTTATTTTTTGGATTTAAACTTGATTTATTGTAATTTTTGGAACTTTTAAAGCTCAAATAAAGGATTAACTTTGACTTGTCTAATTATCTGACCTAAGGAACTCCAAATTGGATGAAATTTGAAACTAAGGTTTAAAATGTTACTAAGTTTAATGTTCTCAAGTTTCACTCCTATTGGG
>NW_021599913.1:0-408 GCF_001605985.2 Dendrobium catenatum
ACCTGCTTGATCTCGACTTGTAAAGGCATTCTCCATTTACTATTTATCAAATCATAGACTCTGATAAATAGGTCACACATAATTGTTCTATCTCATATTAAAGGTGACTACCATTGGACTTACAATTTTAACCTAAGAGATTAAGAGGCTCGATGATAGGTCTTATATCCCACTTGGGTTAGGAATACCACTAAAACCTCCCAAATAGAGCATGGGGTAGAGGGAGAAAAATAATAAACATCCATTTTGGCCCCTCATATAGCACTTCAAGGGCTTTGCTTGCAATTTTTGCAACATACATCACTAAAGATATTGCCTAAATAACTACTACATTATAAAGATGAACGTTGCTTCATTGACTCATTAATATGATATTTATTATTTGGTTTTCAAATAAATATCTAAATG
>NW_021599914.1:0-315 GCF_001605985.2 Dendrobium catenatum
AGTTTACCTCCTCATTATCCACGAAAAATTGTTTGTGAAAAGTGTTAAAAGAGGGCTTAGCAGGATTAAGCCAGCAGCAGTCAATCAGCTCATTAGAAATGGGTATCGAATATATTAAATCTGAAATATGTGTGGGCAAAGCAGCCAGTAAATTCCAGGTCCCGTTGGAAATAAGGCTACCAACAGTGAGATTGATAGGAGTAATTAGATAATCCAGAATAACTTGTATAAGACGGTCTGTCACAGATTGCCCGAAGCACCACGGGTCCCAAAAGAAGGATAAACTACTACCAGTAATAATTTTGAAATTTAAAG
>NW_021599915.1:0-261 GCF_001605985.2 Dendrobium catenatum
ATTTAAAATAAAAATATCAAAAAATGAAAAATTAGGTTTGAAATCAATTGACACAATAAAATGATACATAAAATTTAAATATTAAAAAAAATAAATATTTTTACTAATATTGTACTAAAACACTTGGATTGTACTATATTTCAAATAATTTTTATATTGGCTTATGAGCTAACTAGTTAAGTCAAAACTAACTAAAATTTGATTCGTCAATATATCGAATTTGGCTCACAAGCTATTTATCGAGTTGAGCCCGAATTAGCT
>NW_021599916.1:0-633 GCF_001605985.2 Dendrobium catenatum
TTCATATCTAACACAGTCTCTTTAACATCCTCAAAAGGAGGCCTAGTGAGAGTAACATTCTCCTAATAAGAAATAAGGGTAGGAATGAATGACTTATCCATAATCTGAGCAAAAAAAAAAAACTTTATTGAAGTGGGTTTGAAAATGTTGCACAACTAAATTAGCAATCTCCATAGAATTATCAGTGAAAGAGTCATCCTCCATTTGGATTCTATTGACATTATTTTTAATCCTTTTTGTCTTAACCAAAGCATGGAAATACTTAGTGTTATTATTGTTGAAACTTGTTCACTATGAATTAGGTTGTTAAACTTAAGCTTATGTCCCAGCGGCTAACAAAGAGGGGGGGGTGAATTGGTAATTAAAAATTTTACCACTTTTTTTTGAAATTTAAAATTAAGAAAATTAACTTTAGTGAATTTTATAGAAAATAATTTTCAACCACAAGTTAAAAATAGTAAAGCAAAAATAAAAGAAGTGGAAAAATAAAAGACATGAGATTTATAGTGGTTTGGTTAAACACAACCTACATCCACTCTCTGGAGGCACCCTCTGAGTATTGCACTAATACCACTAGTGACTCTCCTTTTACACCCATAACAAGGTGGAGAATCCTTTTTCAAAAACTCTCTT
>NW_021599917.1:0-1535 GCF_001605985.2 Dendrobium catenatum
TTTCCAGTACATTTCCACTTTCTTATTTATTTCATTGTGTGGTTTCCTTCCACTCCCCAATATGACAACAACAACATCATCATGATCATCAAGCCTTTGTCCCACAACGTGGGGCTGGCTGCATGAATCGTTTTTCTTCATTATTTCTTGTTAAAAGTCAAATTATCGTTTAAATCTAATCAATAAAAATCATTTCTAATATTTTCTAACCTAGTCCGTTTAGGTCTACCTTTATCTTCATTAATATAAGTCAAATCTAATACCTCAAATTTCCTAATTGGTCATTAGAAGTCCTCCGTTTTATGCAAAAAAAAAACTACCTTGAAAGTTACTCTTTTATTAAAACTGCCAAAAATCTCAACTCAAACTCAGTTTAATAAACTTAAACTTCAATTACATAGAGTTGTCTGATGGTCATCAGAAGGCCTCTGTGCTGCTTAATGAGTTGTCTGCTGGTTTTCTTCAATGCCTCTCTTGAATTCCTATTCATTCGGGTGTTAACGACAGCATTATGTGGGGTTCTGAGAAGGGGAATGAACACAACTCTTACATCAATTTCCTTTACAGGAATGATTCAATTATTAATTGGTATTAATATGTATGGCACAAGCGTTTCTCTTTGAGATTTTTTGTTTTTTATTGGATGGCTATTATTGGAGGCCTTAAGACTATGGATGTATTGCTAGCTAGAGGTATTTTCATGGATTCTAACTGCTATCTTTGTCAGATAGCTACTGAAAGCTCAAATCGCCTTTTTTTTCAAATGAGACTATTCTTTTTCTGTTATCTCCATGCTCATCCCTACGATGAGTAGTCAGCTACTCCAACCTAATATACTTTAAGCATTTGAATGCACTAGTGGTGTTACAGCAAGGTTTAAGCACTTCTTTAATCTTCTTATTTGTTGTTCGGTTTATCACATTTGGAGGGAAAGAAATGAGAGAAGATTTGGCAATTATTTTGCTTCTTCTACTACTATTTGCCATAAGAATAAAATAGTTGTTTTCCCTAAAGTATTGAAATGGAAATATGGGAGCTATCTGTTGGATTTGTTGTAGTTTTGGCTGCTGATCTGCTAGCGTTGCTTCGATGCTGGCATTGCTATTTTGTCCCGTATGGATTGGATGTTTCATTTATACGGTCTAGGATGAACGAATTGCCCAATTTTCCCTTTGGATGACAGTTATGCTTACTACAACCAAGCTGGCGATTCCTGAGCCCTTTCGTTCTTCATGGCTATCTCCAACTGTAGTATTTTTGGTAGATTTTTGAAGTTTTTATGTTTATGGGGTTATAGAACTTCTGTAATTCATAGTCATTTTTAACTATCTTTTTGTATTGTGTTAAGCACATTTTTTATTTTTGATTCTTACACTTATAACTATTTTTCTTTAATGAAAATGGGCTATGCCCCCAATTTTCCCAAAAAAAAAATAAATAAATAAAAAGACACTAAAAAGTAAAAGCAGTTAATCTTCATGCATGTTAGATTATTATCAGCTCATTGGGTAATATGACCTCATACATACATACAT
>NW_021599918.1:0-266 GCF_001605985.2 Dendrobium catenatum
CCACTGATTTTTCCCCAATCCAAGCCTAGGATAGATCTCTATAGTGATTTGAAGGTGATTTAGAGCTCACCTTGGGTGGTTTAGTTAACCACCTCAGAGTACTCCTTTTGAGCCCAAATTTTGTGGACTTAGGCCTTAGGATCAGGTGATCCTTTGGTTTAAATTTCATTACATTTTGGGGTTCATTTGGTTTCCCAAAAAGGAGCCACAATAATTCCCCTTAGAAATCACCCTTCAGCCTTAATAAAATTCTAATAAATTTGGTT
>NW_021599919.1:0-312 GCF_001605985.2 Dendrobium catenatum
TTTTTGGAGATGTCAAGTTCAACTAGAATGCGCGCAATAGAGGGACGCGAACCTACAGCCGTCGCATTATCAGTTTGGATCGGCCTACCAAAAACAGAGCCCAGGCCAAAGAGAATACGCGAAGAGAAGAGATGAGCTCGCAAACCTGGAAAAGAAATCCACACAGGGACAACATGTGACTCTTCCGAAAGATCCAAAGTAGGCGACCACTTAATAATTTTCATAAAACATCCATAAACAAAATATGAACGATGAGCAAAGATCCTATCATAATCTAGATCGTTTGATAACTTAATTAATACATTTGATTGA
>NW_021599920.1:0-330 GCF_001605985.2 Dendrobium catenatum
TATATGCACCATTATGTGCTTTGATTGATTTGGCAGATGTAAATAAATGAGAAGAAGTTGAAATTAATTTAATTCCTTCCACTTAATGATAAGAAAATAATTTATTTATTTCTCCTTTGGTCAATAAGAATTTGAGTTTTTATTTCTGTGGGAAGGGAAATAACAATCTTTTAATTAATTTCTCTTATAATTTTCTTTTAAAATTGGATAGGATTTGTGAATAAAAAATAATTAATTTATAATTATTATTAGTATTTCTGAGATAAATTCAATTATTTATTAACTTCATTGGATCCAACCATGGTTTAAAATTGCGCAATATGAGGCTCG
>NW_021599921.1:0-224 GCF_001605985.2 Dendrobium catenatum
CGCTTGCCCGTAAGGCACCCTCATCTGGTGCACAATCCCACCCCCGCAGATAGCAATTCAGGTTCGCGGGTTGGGTCAGGCCAGCTCGGTAACCCGTGTGAGTCGGTTCCGGGTTGGGATTCCTAGTCGGGTTAGGGTCAACCCATTTGAACTCAGGTCAATTTAGGTTGAACCCAAACTTGACCTGTTGACCCTTTTCGACACACCTATCTGTATGTTCTAAA
>NW_021599922.1:0-251 GCF_001605985.2 Dendrobium catenatum
AAAGTAGATTTTATTTTTGCATAAATGCAAATTTAAAGAGTTAATTTAAATGTAAAATTCTACACTATAAATTAGATCAAGTTGTAAAGTGTAAAGTGTTGTAAAATAATTTAAAAATTATTTCTTATATACACTAATATAATCTAAAAGGTTAGGTTCTCGTTTCCTCTGAGAGCCATTCTTTTTTGAAATTCTATAAGAGATCTAAAATTTATAAAACTAGAAGATAAAAATAAGAAATCATATTAAAA
>NW_021599923.1:0-308 GCF_001605985.2 Dendrobium catenatum
TTGTGAAGGGAAAAGAGCATATGGTGTATAGTTTGAATGTATGGCTTGAAGCAAGCCCCAAGGGCTTGGAATTTATGCATTGATAAGTATTTGGAGAAGAAGGGTTCACTTAATGCCCTTATGAACATGGTGTATATACGAAGACAGACTCAAATGGCAATAAATTAATTATTTGCTTATATGTGGATGATTTGCTTATAACAGGTAATGATGAGCAAATGATTGCAGACTTTAAATCAACTATGTTCAAAAGATTTAATTGTTACGATATATGTTGGCCTCATGTCATTATTTTTGGGTATAGAAGT
>NW_021599924.1:0-335 GCF_001605985.2 Dendrobium catenatum
GTCAACTTAGGGCTTTGGAACACTTCAGGTATTTTGATTGATTGTGTCTAATTTCGACATTTGAATGCTTCGACAGTTCTTATGCTTTTTTTGTTTTTTCATTATTGTTCTTAGGCCAGGCAGATTATGGCAGATTGAGGCCACTTAGTTAGAGAGGAGCAGATATGTTTGTTCTGGCCTCTTCTTAGATCAGTAGGGCAAGCTATGAGAATGTTTTGAGAAGGTATTTCACTTTATAGAATTCCTTTTATCATTGCATTTTGGTTTATAATTTTTATCTTTGTATTGCAAATAGCTGTAAATTGTTTATACTCGGCTACTGTTTTAACTGCCTA
>NW_021599925.1:0-1075 GCF_001605985.2 Dendrobium catenatum
GGTGGCCGGCGACTTAAGCCAATGGGGAGGAGCTCTAAGCCGGCGGCTAGTTGAGGGAGGAAAGATGGGAGAAGAAGATAGAGAAGGTAGAACCACGAACCCGATCGTCTCCAAGATTGGTGGGTGATCCGATTTTCCCTCTCCTAGGGATTTCTCCAAAGTTCTCTCCAAGAACTCTTAAACGCTCTCAAACACACAAGTGCAAGAAATTTTTCATAATAATCATTCATTAACTTTTGAAGAACAACATGAGGGCTATAAATAGCCTCGTACAAAAAATGACTCAAAATAAGAAAGACGACAATGCCCTTAGGGCTTACATACGACCTCCCTTTAAGTAAGGGGTAAAAATGGAAAAACAACATAAATAATAATAATAAAAGAAAAATAACATAAATAAACCAAAACATGAAATAACTCAAAATACATTGACGCGATCGTGGTCGTAGATCGACGGCCACGCCTCTGATATATGATTCATGCTCTGATGTCCCCATCAGAAAGACATCAAGATGATGGAGCATGTCATGTGAATTGACCAAGTAGTGGACGACCCCAAACCATAGGAGAAAATTGGTACAACTAAATACGATGCTGGTGTAGAATGTCAAGGCATTTGATTCTTTGATATCAGATGGAAAAACCGTGACTCTTTCTAATAATCTAAGGGGAAACATAGAGCAGAAAGCTTGAGCAAATCATGGACTACTAAGCCCAAAGAGCTTAAGCTTATATACCACAGGTAGTGGTGCAAAATGCAAATCATAACAAGCATGAGAGTGAGCACCTCACATGTAAACCAATGCAATCATGACAATGATCAGACCAGCATAATATGTGGACCAACACATTATTTTGGAATTATAAGTGAGAGGGCTAGGTTGCGAGAAGCACCGGCATGGAGCAAGCAAGTCCATAGCACTTTGAATAAGCAAGTTGCGGGAGCAGACGAGCGAAGCAACTCACGTGCAAGTAAGTTGCGGGGTGGGGCATTGACAAGGTTGGATGCACGCAAGTGCATCATATGTGTAGGATGCCTGTGGCAGGGGCATGCCATGTGAGAGCTAATAAGGCA
>NW_021599926.1:0-385 GCF_001605985.2 Dendrobium catenatum
GTTTGATCTTGGGGCATCACAGTTTTGTCCTGTAGTATTGAAGACAAAGAGGCTAGTATTGAACCTATAAATGTTGATGGAAATAAGTATGATGATGTATTTGGCTGTGTGGGGTACCTTGATTATTGTTTGTGACAAAATAAGTTAATTGATGCCTACTATATGCAAGATGCATTATTCTATCTCATGTCATCATGTAATGGAAATATTGTGTAATATATATGATCCATTCTTCACAACTCCAGTATGATGAGTGATCCACCAATAGCATCATCCTCAAGTTTCTTTCCATGTCCTTCATCAATAATATACATATTTTAAAGAATGCCACTACATAGGTATTCAACCCGATTTATGAAAGTTCGTTAGGGATGTTAAGCCCTTA
>NW_021599927.1:0-444 GCF_001605985.2 Dendrobium catenatum
GCTTCCAAGTTCAAATTTTCAAGTTTAAGAATCAAATCAGACTAAGGATAAGGAAAGCTGAACCATGAAAGATCCACTGATATGGCAAACAGTACCTGCATAGACAAAGTTATAAACATAGGCACTGATGACTTATATTTGAAAATTCAACAACAAAACAACTTGGTGCAACAACACACAGAGTCATGCTTCTTCCATAACAAACCCATCCACCACAAATATACATCTGACACAGCCATATAATTTCAAAGGTAATCATACCTACCAAACTGCACATTGTGCAACACCAAAAACCTATAAATATAATAATCCAAAAAGGAAAGAATGTGACTAAGAAAAGATAATAACAAGTAGCTCAATTGACAACGGGATCCATGAACAACAAAAAGTAGTGCTCTTAAGATCATAGTACATGAATCCCCCTAGCAATCACAGCTGTGGTTC
>NW_021599928.1:0-244 GCF_001605985.2 Dendrobium catenatum
CACGACCGTCGCCAGACCTTTGACTAGCTCTCCAAATTACTGTAATTCGACAGACTATAAATCGATGGACGGGTCAATCCTTGTAATTCACTCAAGTTTAGTGTAATCTTTTCACCTGAGCGAAGCCCCGTGGTTTTTCCCTCTTTCGACTTTCCACGTAAAAAAGATTGAGTGTTTTACTTTTTCTTTCTGCTTGCGTGATGGATATTCGTATAATGTTAAGACGTTAAACTGTATATCCCTC
>NW_021599929.1:0-259 GCF_001605985.2 Dendrobium catenatum
TATATTCTTGATAAAGAAGCGGCTAATAGTTCTTAGATTTGCATTAAAATTAGTGCTAAATATAATATTCAATAATTTCAATATAAATTCAATAACTCGTAATAAAAATTAATCTAATTTAGGCTTTATTTTGAACGACTTTTTTATTGCTTCTTAAAACATAATTTTAGTTAATTAATTTTTTATTAAAATTATGCTTTAAAAAAAGTAATAAAAAAATTGTTCAAATGAAGTCTTAGTCTAAATAGTTATTATTAAT
>NW_021599930.1:0-303 GCF_001605985.2 Dendrobium catenatum
GGGTACCATAGAAGATTTACAATGTGAAATCCAACAACTACAACATAAACCAGCGATGAGTTAGAACCACAAAAGCAACTTGCATTCAATCCATTTGAATGGCATTCGAGTAGATTTTAAGATGGAAAGGGATCAAGCTTTTCAAGAATCATCCAAAAAGGATGAATCCTATCCAAGGTTTCCAAGAAGAGAACTAATAAGGCATTACCAGGATTATGGGCTAAGGTAGATATCACTGATTTTGAAGGTGGATTAAATCCAAATTATTTCATGGATTGGTTATGTATTATATGACAGTCTTTG
>NW_021599931.1:0-201 GCF_001605985.2 Dendrobium catenatum
TTATACCTTCAATCCATTTTTTATAACATTCTAATATATACAACTTTTTTATAATATTAGATTTCTTAAATGTTTACTAAAAAAATTTCCAAAAAATTTATTAATAAACTATAATTTAAGAAAAAAACGTAAATTTATTTTCTCCATTTTCGCACGGGTGAATAGCCCTTCAGCTCTTAGTCCTACTGCCGGCTATGTCAC
>NW_021599932.1:0-1185 GCF_001605985.2 Dendrobium catenatum
TTTCTAATACAAATATTAAAAATATTTCAAGTATCTTAAGAAAGGCTATTAATTAGGCATCTCTCATAATTTTAAAACTTTTGATTCAATTACTGCATTATTAATTAATTTTTTTTTAGAAATGTGTGTGTTCTCAAATGGTGGAAACATGATATTGTGTAGATCTTTATCTCTGCCTCTACATACATCTATGAGCTTAGAGGCTCTAATTTACAAGTTAAATTCACGTCATTTATGACTCTTTTTCATGCCAACCGTTGACCTCAATTTCCATTCAGAGTGTCCTTGAGGGTCTTTGGTTGATTTAATTGAACCCCGTCGAGCTTAATCTAATCCAGGTCGATGCTGATCTAGGCCCGATTGAGTTGATTCAAATTCGATTCCATTAAAATCGACTTGATGAAAATTCAATCGAACTCGAATCGACTCAAAATTGGGTTAAATTAGACCCGATCACATCCAATCAAATTAGATCCGTTCATTTTAGCAGCGTCGAAATTGATTCGATTTTTGAGTCGTTGTTTTATTTAAACTTTTTTTTTTTTTGTTAATTTGATCGAGTCAAATTGAACCTAAATCAATCCAATTTGACCTAAATAAAGTCCAATTCACACTCAATTTTGTCCCAACTGGCTCATTGCAATTCTAATTAAAATTTTCCCGTCGCCCCTTCTCTGTTCGAAACCAGAGGTCGCAAGTCGCTCCCCCTCTCCGCCTCCTCCCTGCTGTGGCCCGAAGCCTCCCTCTCTCACTCTCGGTTTCGCACGCCTGGACCGAACCCAAAGCCGCCGGACCACCTCCCTCTCTCTTCCCCTCTTCGACTTCCTTTGATTCGCCCGGCCCAGTCGCAAGCCACACGAAGTTGAAGCTTCTCTGCCAACCTGCCTTAGCCGATCAACCTCTTTCATGACAACACGTATATGCTTCTCCCCTTTTTCTCGTACTCTTTCTTCACTCCACTTCTTCTTCTAAAGTATCATTTCAGTTAATCTTACCTGCTTCTGTGATGGACGTTTCATTAGATGAGATTTAAAAAAAATCTGTGTTTGTTCCTTTGCAAATAGATTGTTATGCAATGCGATCTAGCTTTCTGACGTTTTTTTTTTTCTGGATTTCTATGTGATGCTAAGTTCATGCTTATGTTATGAGGTATTGTTCTTTGCAAAGCCCCCATGAGCAGGGAAG
>NW_021599933.1:0-1179 GCF_001605985.2 Dendrobium catenatum
GCTCCTATATACATTTTCTTAATTATTTGAGTATAAATATTATTAACTACTTTCTTTTCTAGGACTCTTTAGAGCAGTTATCTTGAATGTTGTGACCCTACAGATAGAGGAAAATATCCAACAGAAGAAATGAAAAGATAGCCACGAGGTATTTTGGCCCTTATCAGGTATTGGAGAGGATTGAAGTAGTGACCTATCACTTGAAGTTACCCTCGATCGTTTTCATACACCCACTGTTCCATGTATCACAATTGAGGAGAGCTGTGGAGGATCATGCAACTATTATAGAATTACCATGGCCGCTGACAGAGGATCTAGTGGTGGTTTTTGGAACCACTATAGCTTAAAGGGGCAGGACAGGAAGAAAGAGAGCCCAATGAAGTGTTGATTAAGGGGTTGTTTGGTTTTCTGAATTAGGAGTGTAAAGTAAAATAATTACACTGAATTTACTAAATTTGATTGGTTGGTTAATTTTGAGCAGAACAAATAGAAACACTCAGAGTGTAAAGTAAAATAATTACACTGAATTTACTAAATTTGATTGGTTGGTTAATTTTGAGCAGAACAAATAGAAACACTCGGAAGCATTAGGCGTGTAATAGCGGGCTGTTTCGTGCGAATTAGAAACCCGCTCATATTGAGCGGGTTATAAATTCATCGGAAGAAATCCTTCGCGTCATTGCTGGTCGGCTTCATTGCTTCGCAGGAGGTGTAAGATTGTACAAGAGGCTTTTTGGCTCCTTCGTTCTTGTTCGACTTCACTCCTTCGACGACTATTCCTTTATCTGTCCAATCGAAAGTTGCGACAATTTCATCTGAAGTCAGGATGGGAGCTCGCTATCTCTGAAGGTAACTATCTACCTTTTGCGAGTTCTTTTAATCTTCCCCTCCATATCTTCTTTTCTTCTGGCCTTTTTCACACTGCTTCTGGCCTTTACCCTTTCGATCGAAAGTTACTGTTCGGCTTCAAATGGTGAATCCAATCCGAACAGAAGAACAAGCAAAAAATGAGATTTTTTACAATCAAACAGAAATCAAAGACAACGAATTGACGTGACACTCACAAAGATCAGATGCCAAGAACCTGAATCTCACTAGTTGTATTCTTCCTCCCAGATTTATCGCTCTGCGACTAGCAATAGACAACTGCACTGTAGAAGGCGAAGCAAAAGGTGGGAA
>NW_021599934.1:0-303 GCF_001605985.2 Dendrobium catenatum
TTTAGGGAAATAATACAGAATTATGTAAAAAAAAAAGGTCCACTTTAATGACAAAACTTAAAGCAATGTCTTCAGATTCATTAAGGTGTAAACGACCGCATGCGAAGAGCCAGAAATCATGCGTGGAGTATAATACAAACTTCAAGCGAGCAGCCGCCGTCCGATCCGTAAACTATAGACCCGCCAACTCCATCTGAAGATCGTACGGTCATCACTCCTCTTCATCCCAAGTCTTCTTCGGTTCTTCCCTCCTTTCTTTTCTATATCTAGTCTGCTTCGAGAATTTCAACCTCCGCATATTCT
>NW_021599935.1:0-466 GCF_001605985.2 Dendrobium catenatum
TTGAGCTTATCGTCCTGGCCGATACACGTATCATCCAAGATGATCTATTACTGATGGCTGCCTTAATTAAGAATCCTTATTTAGACTTTCTGTTTTAAGCCTGATCCTCCAGGATGATGTAAATATCGTCCTGTCCGATATGAGTAAAAATAAAAATTCTAAGTCTCTCAAGTGTGTGTGTAGGGTTGCTTAGCATCAGTCTCTTTGACCATTACAAATAGACTCAAGAAGAGAAAAATAAAGTACAGACTGACTCAATCCTAAACCTACGTAATCATGAACTGGCTTCGCTTGTTCATCCGATCTTCGATTCATAAAAAGTTAGAAGTAACAGGCAATCCAAGAGAATCAATAGTGTTTGTCAATCATCAAAACATATGTCATGAAAATAGATTTGCAACAATTTCCCCCTTTTTGATGATGGAAAAACACTATGAAGATAATTAGCTGTAAAATTTCAGGATTG
>NW_021599936.1:0-200 GCF_001605985.2 Dendrobium catenatum
CATTTTTTTTTCTATCGCATAGGAATCTTTTGCAAGATTGTTGAATCCACCATACAATTTTCATAATCAAGAGGTTCGTGTTGTCAAATAATTTGGGTTTACTTTGGTTTTGAAAATATAAGAAAGAAAGCATATTTTTTGAAAATAATTAAAAAAAAAAGTGGCCAATGATGCCAAACCCAAAGATGCGCAATGTCGCC
>NW_021599937.1:0-514 GCF_001605985.2 Dendrobium catenatum
GCTTAAGCTGATCCTTGATGTAATCCAACTAAAATAGGAAAATACATGATCAACCCACCTTGTGTTTGAACACATTTAACAACTCCTACATACATATCATTAATGACTTCAATATAAGCATTATTAACCCCTTTCTTTTCTAGAACTCTCCATAACACTTCGTTTGAAACTTTATCATATGCATTCTCTAAATCAATAAATATCATATGTAGATCCTCCTTATTCTCTATATACGTCTCCATCAAACCTCTTAATAAATGTATAGCTTCCATAGTAGACCTACCCAGCATGAATCCAAATTGATTTTAAGAAACACTAGTATCACGTCGTAAACTATGCTCCATAACTCTCTCCCATATAGTTTTAAAGTATGACACATTAACTTAATTCCTCTATAATTCGCACAAATTTTGTACAACACCTTTATTCTTAAAAATAGGAATCAATACACTCGTTCTCCACTCATCTGGCATATTTTTAGTATAACAACATCAAGCCTTTATCCCACTACATG
>NW_021599938.1:0-1934 GCF_001605985.2 Dendrobium catenatum
AAAAAGAGGTAGAGAAGCTCTTTCATTTCTGGTTAGCTTTGCAAAGACCCTCAAGCAGTTGACTGCAACTGTAGCTATCCAAGATTAATTCCTGAATATTCTATTAGATCGTTATCATTCTAACTCCCCGTCATATTTGGATTTGCACATCAAGAATTGTTCTCCACTGTATCTTCTCCAACGCCCATGTCATTAAACAATACAATGCCGTATCAATCTAGGATCGAACTCCTCTCATTGACATTATATCGATTAGGCAGTTTGCGAGCATGGCGTTGGGATATAACATTTTCAGTAAGTAATTTAAAGTATGGGATTTTCAAACACAATCGTTCCTCTATGTATCATTCAGTTGAATCAGCAACTTTGTATGAAAATTCAGACCATGATACGGGGCCCTTTTTCCAATCTTTCCTCTCCTTTGAATCTAGGCATAATATCCTGGAAGTGATGCACTGCAAAGGAAGAATTGTTGCTTCAGCCTTAGAATCTTTCCATTTTCTAATAGTGTCACCAGGGTAATAGGACGCGCGCATATCTGCCTGAGCTTAAGAGTGCAGGCAAAGCCGGGCTTGATTCATACTGTCTATCATTGAACTGAAATAGATTGAAATCTTCACCGGACTTTTGCATCCCATAGGCGAAGGCTTATTGGCATTTTTTTGTTTTGTTACCCAGGAATAGGAATATCATAGCAAGTGCTTGAAGCGCACCTCTCCTCCAAACCCATTTTCTAGATCCTGTTGAAGAGATCTCAACGTGACCGAAAAATCTTACGGGAAAAATAACATCATGCCGAACAACCTCCCAGGAACTGAACTTCTCAAGCCAATCTTCAGCTACCTCTCTTGACCCTCTTTGGAAATCTTCTGCTTAAAAAGGTCCATATCTTATATCATCAAACCATATCCCCAAGCAGGTAAGTTTTCAGAGTTGCCATTGAATCTAGAAAGCAAGAATGCGAGTCTGCCCAAGCCTCCATTTCCCCTAGGCGCAGAAACATCTTTCTCCTTTTCTGCAAATTTCTTTCAATTCCATGCCCAGTTTTTTTAAAGCATCGGCATATTGCTCCTTGAATGTCAAGGTTCCCAATAAGCATTAGTAAGTGCACGGCCTTGTAAATATTCCATGGAAAGATAATAGTCTGCTTGGGATCATGCTTGTAAAAATGCAAGTATGTGTCATTCCATCTCTGAATCAGGTTGTCACGGACACTTAGTGTTGTGGCATAAAAAGCTTGCTCGGGATCAAAACTTGAGCGGTGAAAAATGAGGGCTGTATGAGGGCGTGGTAGACATGTTGGAAGGTAATTTCTGATGGCGGCTCGGCACAGGGGTGAGCCACAGCGGGAAACTCTTTGCTGAGGCAGACAAGAGTAGATTCATTGTCCTTCTCCATCAATGCCATTAAAAATAGTGGGGAGCTCTCTATTTCGGTTGTTGCTGGATCGGCAGCTGAGGTCATTGTCAGATCGGCGGCTGTTGGGGCTGCGGGAAGCTGATCGTCATCTGGGTTTGCGGGATCCTGGATACCGGCTGTGGTCTAATCGACTGCTGCCAGCGGCGAAGGGGCGACGGATGTAGAATAGGGTTCCGTCTGAGCCCGCTGTAATAGAGGATGAAGGGGAGCTGGAATCAATCCAGTGAGATGAGCAGAGGCGTCGGACTCGTGCAGGTAAGGCGTGCAGGTGTTGCACGCGGAAGTCCAAGCTGCAGGCAGCGGCCCAGATTCGGTCGCTGGACCTTTGAGGGCGACTGGTCTTGTGCGGGTAGATCTGCGTTGGAGAAGAACGGAGTCGGATGAAGTAGCGGAGAACGGAGGAGAAACAGAGGATGCGGAAGTCTGTGGAGGCGGATCGCGCCATCTCAGCGGAAGCTCCAGAGGCGGATACTCCGGTGGCGGGTCACGCCATCGGAGAGGGAGTTCGAGCGGCG
>NW_021599939.1:0-254 GCF_001605985.2 Dendrobium catenatum
CAAAATCAAATCAATCCTCAAATTCAAACACATTCAAATTCAAAATCAAATTCAAAGATCCCTTGATTTCAAAATTAAATCAAAATAAAAAAACCTTCAAAATTAAATTCATCAAATTAAGCATCAAATTCAAACATTTTCAAGATCAAATTCAAAATCAAATTTCAAATTCAAACACATATAAAATCAAATCAATTCAAATTCAAAAAATTACTCAAATCTCAAATTCCAAAATTCAAATTCGATCCTCTGTG
>NW_021599940.1:0-215 GCF_001605985.2 Dendrobium catenatum
TATTTCTTATGAACTAATTCATTTAAGTTTTAAAGAAATTTGAAATTTCATCAAGGTTATATTAAACATTCATAAATTGACCATTTTTTTTTCAAATACTACGAATTGTATTGAATTTGGAAGGTAATAGTGTTACATCTATACTATCTATATCTATACTATCTATACTATCTATACTCATGGGCGGATCCCCATGTAGTTGAGGGGGGGCAAAT
>NW_021599941.1:0-217 GCF_001605985.2 Dendrobium catenatum
TCCAACTTCAAATATTCATAACTAATTCCAGAAAAATATAAATTGAACAAACTCACTTGCATTCAACTCATAATAACTCATAGTATTTATCAAAAATGTTAAACTTCAGAAATCTGCAATATTTCAAAAAGTCAACTTTTTGGTCAACCATAGGTAAAAACTAGTTCAAAACTTCAAACATTTGTAATAAAATGTAGAAAAATCCGATTTTAACATA
>NW_021599942.1:0-434 GCF_001605985.2 Dendrobium catenatum
ATCCCAATAAGCTTTAAGAAAGGAGAAGGTAATACCAACATTACCTGGGGATATGTTATTGCCACTTTGCATGATTACATCTTCAACTTCTTTAACCGAGAAAGAATTTTCCAGCAAAAATCTGTCTTCATCATCAAGAGTTTGCCACAGAATAGGCCAATTTTCCATATTGCATTCTCTATTCCTCCATTTCTTTTTGAAGTAATTGATCAACACTTCTTCTATACATTGTTGATCCTCCACAATCACTCCATTGTCATTTTTAATCTTAGTAATAAAGTTTGAGTTCCTTCTAGCCAAAGAAAAAGTATGGAAAAATTTGGAATTACGGTCACCTTCCATCATCCACTTAATTTTTGCTCTTTATCTCCACCAAGTCTCCAATCTAGCAAGAGTAGAATTAAACTCTTCTACTTTAACTTTGAGTACCCAGC
>NW_021599943.1:0-1390 GCF_001605985.2 Dendrobium catenatum
ACTGATTTGAATCCTACTTTACAATCTTCGATCAATTTAGATAACACTGGCTTACCTTATATTAGACATGGATAATCTGCTATTAATTTTTTTGTTGCTCTGTTTTCTGGGCTCTGTTATCACCTGCAATTTGTTCTCTGATCTTAATTTTACTTCCCGGTTAACCTTTTACACTTTGATTTGCTGGCTGCCTTTGGTTTTATGGACTAAAATTTTTCCTTACCGTGCTATCCATTTATCTGGTCCTGTTTTTCTATCTATCCAGTTACGATTTTGCTTGAATCATTTGCAAGTTAATTGTGTGAAGTGCGAATTTTGTATCTAGATGCATCTAACCTTGAATCCTTTGCAGTTTACCTAAGTGAATTACAGATTTTGTTTGCTGCAACTGGGTAATCTGTGTATTATTCTGGATCTGTGTAGCCAGTGGAAATTTTATGTATTTGTGTGCAATAGTTTTTACTGTAATCGCATCAAAGCCTCTGCTGTCTATTGTCTATTTTCCTCACTGATGCGTTAAACTTTTTTTCTTCTAATTTGGTTTTTTGGAGGGTTCCTTGCAGGTGTAATTCCAATCTTATCTTCATGACCTGCTTAGACCTTCAGGTATTTCTTTTTTGGTTTCTTTTTGTGCTGCATTCCTTTTTGTTTCTCCTTTTTTGCAGGAAGCCTATTCTGAACGATTATCTATTGAGCTTCAATTTTTGGGTGCTGAGAGATTTCAGCCTTTGTCATTTTCTTTATGCTTATTGTATTTTTAGATTAAGGAACCACAAGCTCATAGGGCTTTTGTACTTTTTCCTTGTAGCTCATTCGAGCATTAGCGAGCTAGTGGATTCTTTTAAGGACTTTGTAATCTCTTTTTTGAAATTAACACGTAGGCCCCTCCGCGGGTTTTAACAAAAAAAAAAAATCTTCAAGTTCTAATGTCTGTTTTAAAAATAAATTAAATAAAGGGACACTAGACAACTATTGTTAATAAAATTCCAAAGCAGTTTATAAACAATGGCTAAATTGAGAGAAATGATTTGAGATGAGATTGCTATATATCTTGGTTTATATAAAAATTATTTAGGAGTTATTATAAGTTTAAATCACAAACTATCTTCATCATAGCATAAATATTGTTATATTTTAGTTTCACTAATTTTTTTCATAATTTTTGGACACTAGTATATTTCTTTAAGAAATTAGCTCTTATCAATAAAAATGAGAAGTTGGGACTGTTAGGTGTATGTTTTGTAAATTGATTTTACGAGAGGGTTTTGGACATGCTTAGCTAATTTATGAATATTTTTGTAAAAATTTTGATTTTTCATATTTGAGGATATAAAAGAATTTAGATGAATTTTTTGTTTAAAATTAAATAATTAGAATACTTATTTAATAT
>NW_021599944.1:0-1688 GCF_001605985.2 Dendrobium catenatum
CTGATTTATTTAGATAATGTAACCACATATGATAAAAAGATATTTTCTATAAGGTGTCGTTAACCAGAGTGTAGGATAATGATCATCTTTTAATCTGATTTGTCATTGATTTATTATGAGAGAGCTTATTTTCTTCTAAGCATTCGATGACAGTTTTTCTTCAATCTACCACTTCATCATCTACTGCTAAAATAATTTTCACCTCAATTGGGGATTTTCTATTTATATAAACAAAGTCTACAAGAGAAAAAACTTGTCAGCCTTTCACTTCTATCTGAATTGAATATTCCTTAGAATATGCTAGGGCTTTAGCTAACTTAGCAAGAGCGTCCACGATAGAGTTCTTTACACAGCAAATTATGTATAACGTCACATTTGGAATTCGTTCTAGAAAATACTTCATGTACTGGTGGTAAGGAATCAAAATATCTTTTAATACTTTGTAAATTCCAACCACTTGATTAATCACAAGTTGAGATCTTCAAAGATTTTGTTCTCTTTAATTCCATAAAATAAAGCCACTTATTAGTACTTTTTACTTAACTTTATTATTCATACAAGGTTCCAAAATATGGTATGAGTAATACATCACATGTTTATCTGCTGTAATGAATATTATTCTAATTCTAACTTTCATTAAAAGGTTTGATATTATTCTTCTAAGTTAGGCTAATTGACCTTGGAAAGATCTCAGTTGGGTAAGGCTTTTAGGTGGTGGCATTTCTATTATTACTTTAATTTTATTCAGATCAATTTTAATTCCATTGTGTCAAATCATGAAACCTAGAAATTTCCCTAAAGTGAGGCCAAATGCACACTTCTAAGTAACCTTTTTTAAGTTATATTGATGAAATCTATGGAAAATAATTCTTAAGTCATAAAAATAATAATATCTTTCAAGACTTTTAATGAGTAGATCATCGATATTACACTCTACTAGGTGGTAGATGAGTTCATCAAAAGTCTTCTTCATTTCTCAACGGTAAGTTGCTTCTTCATTTCTCAACGATAAGTTGCTCTATCATTCTTTAATTCGAAAGGCATGACTTTGTAGTAATAGATCCCTATCGACATTCTGAATGGTATATATTTCTTATTATTGACATCTTTCTCGATTTGATTGTATACAAATGAGTTGTCCATAAACGGAGAATATTTCATGCAAGGAAGAAATATCTACCATGAGTTCAGGTATAGGAAGTGGATCACCATCTTTTGTATAGGCCTTATTTAAATATTTGAAATTGATGAAAACATGTATCTAATCATTCTTCTTCTTGATTAGAATGATTTTAGCTAAGTTCAATATTTTTGCTCCCTAATAAAGCCAACGTTGATTAGTTTCTTGACTTCAACCATGACCTACTGCTCAATGTCTAATAGCATCCGTTGAGGTGCTTATTTTACTGGAATCATGTTGTTTGCAAGTTTTACAAGCTTTGTTTAAAAGTGAAAAATAATTATAATTATTTTTTCAGAAAATTTGAGTACTGGCTTTTAGATTTTTTTTTTTTAGTTTTATACTATAACTCACCATCACGAATGATATCACCATAGATGGTGAAGATGTCATTCTCCGATAGGTTCAAATTATAAAATTTCAAACATTAACTTAACTATAATAATCAAATTTAGGAGAGAATTACATGTTTCTCCGAAAAGCCAATATGATGTTCAATCCTATGTTT
>NW_021599945.1:0-202 GCF_001605985.2 Dendrobium catenatum
GTAGAGAACCAATAGAAGAAAAGGTAGTTAAGACTATTGATGAAACAAAATTTTGCCATTATTAGAGATGGAGAGAGAGAGATTTAGTCCCACCAGGCATGACATTCTTTGTATTGGTGTTGAAAGTGGGTTTTAAAGTATTTAATCTTATTTGAGAAATTTGATATTAAATATACAGTCTCAAAATTGAACATCCCGTTAT
>NW_021599946.1:0-313 GCF_001605985.2 Dendrobium catenatum
TCATAGATGTCCCTTAGGAATTATCCAATCTGTTGAAATTCATCCTATCCTATTGGATGGATTTCACCAAGTCCTAAGTGAAACCCCTTAAGCATGTCTATCTTATCCTATTAGATAGATATTTCTCTTATCCAAACACTAAGAGAACTCCAAAACACATAAAATTTACTTAGATTCCTTTTGATACAATAATCAATCATCTACCCCAAAAGGTGGGATGCCTACATTATTGTGTTTTAGGATTCATAAGTAACAGACTTGTCCAAAAGCAAGTAATGGTTACTTTATGGGTTCTTCATAACCCTCCTAAATA
>NW_021599947.1:0-245 GCF_001605985.2 Dendrobium catenatum
TCAATGCATACCGTGTTCTCGGATGCTTGTCCATGCCTTCTTCTCCATTATTAATGATAACTGCCACATAAAAATAATTCCCGATCATGAAGCTTCCTCATGTATTCATGTATAATGCAATACTTACACAGTGTTATATATGTTCCTGCATTGCCTTAGTAATCTTTCACTACCTGAACCAAATGGAGAAGTGCAGCCTCATTGTCTTGTTTCTGCTCGTTGAACTTCTTCTACTACAACTACTT
>NW_021599948.1:0-204 GCF_001605985.2 Dendrobium catenatum
AGCATCTCCATGTCATATTTAATTGCCAAAAATATACATACTGTGCATTTCTTGGTTTCCTACCTTAATCATATATACTAACCAAGATGATCAGATTTGTGATCAGTTCTTTTTTGTCCTACATATGCAGTCTTTATGATCTACAAGACCATAGGTATATTCAGTTGCCTATGTACAATCTTTTTGTACAGGTGATGTGACCCT
>NW_021599949.1:0-327 GCF_001605985.2 Dendrobium catenatum
TGATTTGAGTCCATTGTTATGTGAGAACCACTTAGAACGCTTGCTTACAAAAATTTGCATTTATTTTAACAAAAGGGGTTAAAATACCCAAATTTAAATCAAGCAATTTAATGACTCTTCTGCAGAAAAACACAAATAAATACTTCAATAACATAATATCGAAAGAGAAATGAATTCCTTAGTAACACTAAACAATTAAGAAAAAGCAATAATGAAAAGAAGAAAAAAATAAAAATTATTCCTGCCAAAGTAGCTTCCAGTAAGTTTTTGGGCACAAATTAAAAAACAAATGAATGAACTACTAACAAACATAAGTAACAGTACAAA
>NW_021599950.1:0-573 GCF_001605985.2 Dendrobium catenatum
GATTGAATTTTAATTTAAAAATATTTACTAATCCTAACGTGAAGTGTCACTAAGTTTTCTATGTTATATATTTCTATCATAAAATGTGCATGCATCCTAAGTCTAAATTTTCTAAGACTCAGTCCTTAATTTTTGTCCTTAAGTGTCACTACTATTGTACAGAGTGAAATTTTTGTTATTGCTAACCCTTAGGACTTGTGTAAAAGGGGTTTAAGGATCTAAAAGCAAATAAAAGTAAACCTAATAAAATTGAAGGTACTACGGGGACCTAAAAGGGAAGGGTTTACTCAAGCCACATCAAGGGGCCCCTAAAAGTTTTATAAGTTTAGAATACTCACAGTCACCGGGGGCTATGACCCGGTGGTTCCGCCCGTAGCACCTCTACCCGGTTGGATAGAGGTGACTGACGTCATTAGCTCCTTATACTTTGTCAACTCGATCAGTATTGTTCCTCATAGTTCATGCAAATATAGAGAAGAAAACAAGGAAAAATATAGATTAGAAAGCACATTTAATACTAAAATAATTGAAGTTTGCTGAAAATAAAGACGTACCTTTCTTCGGGCTTGAACA
>NW_021599951.1:0-262 GCF_001605985.2 Dendrobium catenatum
AATTTGAACCCTACCAACAACCCGAATTAATGCCCCGAACTTGACTTTATAACCCATTTTGATTTAAAAAAAAAATTCTATAAATTTTTAATAATAGATTTTAGATTTATTAATAAAAAATATTACAATCATGCAACCAAATAAAAAAATTTAAGAAAAAATAACTTAATGGATCATTTCAGGTCAAAATTAGATGTGGGTCAACTCGAATTTGACCCATTTAATAAACGGATTGGAATTATGGACCTGAACCTGACTCAAT
>NW_021599952.1:0-392 GCF_001605985.2 Dendrobium catenatum
TGGCTAGCAATGGTGGTGGCCAGAGGTGGTGTCTGAATGTGTTGGCATGTAGAGGCGACTATATGATGCGGTTGGCAGCGTTCATGGTTGACAGTGAATAACACTCAAAACACCTAAAATTTATTTTATGTTTAAGAAAATAACTGTGGGTATACATACATAACACTTAAAACCTTCTCATCTATGTATTTGATATCGAAACCTTTATATTTACACAATTTACCACTTCGTTAAATACTCTCATGAATATGACCAAAAGAGAAAGTTCAATGGTCTCATGGCGAGATTTCACTAAATGCCATGAGTAAGATGGTGGCATGTGTGTACATAGAGGAAATCACGATGAGATCAATTGGAGGAATGCCATTTTTATTGTTTCTACAACCCGAAAC
>NW_021599953.1:0-337 GCF_001605985.2 Dendrobium catenatum
CAAGCACTTCAGGAATAGATGAAAGCTTCGGGGCACTAATTGGAGGACCAAATGATCTCTGAATTTTACACTTTTCCTATACTCTATTTAGTCGTTGCTGTTCGACTTCGTTGCTTCACGTGAGGTAGAGTTTTACACGAATCGCTTCTTCGGCTCCTTCGTTTCCGTTCGAATTCGCCGCAACGAGTCGCTGACTCGGCTCCTTCGGCGACGTTCCCTTCCTGTCGGATCGGAAGTTACGACGTTTCGACGACGTAATTCCTGTGGGATTGGAAGTAACGACGGGAACCCGCTCGCTGTAAGTAACCATCTTTCTCCCTTTCGCGCGCTTCTTCGA
>NW_021599954.1:0-235 GCF_001605985.2 Dendrobium catenatum
TGATTTGGACTCATATGGGCTCAGATTGAGTCGAATTTGGTGTCGTTGGGTTCATATTTGTGAGACGTTTAGTTCGATTATAAGTTTGCTAAAATCAAAGTTTAAATGGTCTCCAATTTAATTTTTGAAGTTTCTAACCTGATTTGCTTTGAGATTCGTGTCCAATCTGTGAGACATCGTTCCCTTACTGTTCCTCTATGATTTGGATTTTTTCCTCTCAGGATCGTCCAGGACG
>NW_021599955.1:0-314 GCF_001605985.2 Dendrobium catenatum
ATTAACATAATTACAATTAATAAAATAAAAATAAAAAAAAAATCCCTCGGTTCGGCAGATTAATGGAATTTGGCCGAGCGAGTGCGGGAGAGGAAATGGGCTACCTTCACTACCAACGAGCTCCCGTTTGATGCTTCCGTCCAACAAGAAGGGGATGCCGTTGAGTGAGCAAAGTCGGACACCAAGAAGGAGCCGGAGTCGAGATCCCCACCTCCTGCTTCCGATCAAAATGTTGTAACTTCCGATCCAGTCAGGGAGGGAAGTCGTCGAAGAGGCGGAAGTCGGACTGCCGCGAAGGAGCCGAGGCCGAACAA
>NW_021599956.1:0-272 GCF_001605985.2 Dendrobium catenatum
TGATGATGGAAAACACAAGTAGGAAAATATCCAAAAAGTTCATTAGAATTTCAAAGTTAAAAACCCAACAATTTTTCCTACCACACCCTACTCCCCCTTTTGTCATCACAAAAAGAGGGTCCAGATACAAAAGAAAGCATCACAACAAACAAAGACTAACAAGCAAACTACATAAAACAGGAAACAAACAGCAGAAATACACATACTAGAAAAATGAAGGACCCTGATCATCAGATGGAGGTGGCTGCTGAAAGTAGCTAGCAAGCGTGGTA
>NW_021599957.1:0-256 GCF_001605985.2 Dendrobium catenatum
CCCTCTGCCAGGTTTTAAACGGCGCGCACCAAGACCCGCCATTTCCCCCCGGCGTCAAGCTGTCATATTCACTATCGTTACCGACCCATCCTCCATGGCCGCAATCCAGGTAGTAGAAATCCCAGGAAGAGACGATGACTCGATACCCCATCGACGTGAGGATCTTCGTGTTGTTCGGACCGTTGTTCCAGGTTTGCAAGATGGTGGTTTTGGGGATGGCGGAAGGTGAGACCTTGACGGCGGGTCCGAGGACGAC
>NW_021599958.1:0-287 GCF_001605985.2 Dendrobium catenatum
TATATGAAGGAGTTAAGAAGTCTGGGAATAATTCTGCTAGTTTTTTGTATGTGCCACCAATGTTTTTGGTATGCGATAACTGTGGCACTATGGAGATCATTTTTTTAGTAGTGCTTTTGACCACTTATTAATGTTTGCAGGTTCTTTATCGCAACAAGCTTGGTAGCTATAAGACGTTTATGAATGTTGTTGACAAGAAATCACTGGAGAAAGTGTTTTTTTTTATTTTTGCCAAGTCATATATCAACTACCAACCATTGGTTACTCCTTGTTTGTGATACGAAAAA
>NW_021599959.1:0-1162 GCF_001605985.2 Dendrobium catenatum
GTTCTTTTACTCAGTTGGTTGGCTTGGCGGTGGGTTTCTATTGTGTCTGCCCTATTTTTGGTTGGTTGTTTCTTTGTCGGGTGAGTTTTGTTGGCTGTTGGAGATCTTTTGGTCTCTGTGTGTTTGTTATGGTGCTGCTTTGCACTGTTAGTGAGGTGTAATATTCTGTGTGTGGTGTTCCATGTAGTAACATCGAGAAGCAGAGGGAGAAGAAAATTAAGCTCGTATTACGAATCGTCGACCATTCTGAAAATTCAGTATGGCATTCGGGATTCTGGGGCTCTGAATCAAAAGGAGAAGGCTCGCGCACGCACTAGAAGAGGAAGATCGAGGCCTTTGGTGGTGATGGTGATCGCTTAAAGGTCAGTGATCTGGTTTTATCTATTTTGGTCCGATTGGGTGAGGAGTCACGGAGATCGGGTGACTCCGTGGCATTTTTATTATGCTGGTTATTTATATATGTTATATGGTACAATTTATCTTTGGATCGCTAATTCATGCGTCCATGTCGGTTGGATTTCACTTGTATTTTTCTCGTGGATTTCTCAGTTGCGTAAGCTCTTTGATTTGACAAAGTCAATGCTTTGATCATTTTAGATGCCCGAGTATTTCATAATTTTTAATTTGCAAAATTAATTCACTGTTGATTTGCTACTGGGTTGACAATCTCACTATCTGCTCACTTCCCTCTCTCTTTGCGTCAGTTTTGTTTCTTCTCATTGCAGAAGACTACGTCTACCTCATACTAATATAAAATGCAATCAGAAGAAGCAAAACTAATGGAAGGAGAGAGGGAAGTTAGCAGATAGCGAGATTGTCAACCCAGTAGCAAATCAACAGTAAATTATTTTCGCAAATTAAAAATTAGGAAATCCCATCCAGATAAAGGAACTAATAAGCTACAGCAGGAAAAATACTCGGGCGTTTAAAAAACATCAAAGCATTGGCTTGGTCAAATCAGAGAGCTTCCGCAACTCGGAAATCGACAAGAAAATACAAGTGAAATCCAACCGACTTGGATGCATGAATTACTGATCCAAAGACAAACATTACCAAATACCTTATATAAATAACCAGCAGAATAAAAACACCACGGAGTCACCCAATCTCCGCGACTCCGCACCCAATCAGACCAAAAATAGATAAAATTAGATCACTGATC
>NW_021599960.1:0-310 GCF_001605985.2 Dendrobium catenatum
TTTCCCTTCTTCAGCCTTCCGTTGCTTCTGTTCACTAATACCCTTATCTGTTCGAAGGCTTGCATGAAAACTAATTGGAATATAGAGGCTCACGTCAGTAAATGAATTTCTAATTCTTTCCCAACTTTCTGATGGAAAAATCACAGCCATTGCATGCAATAACAGATCCTTCTCAAAAGCCGCATGAGATATCCAAAGGAAACAAACAGCAAACAGCAAACAGCAATCTTAATTTGCTACAGTTTTAACGCTTATGTCCTTTTTATTCCCTCGCACCTGATACATGCATTAACTAGTGAAATGATAAGTG
>NW_021599961.1:0-1338 GCF_001605985.2 Dendrobium catenatum
ACCACCTAAGGCCCTAAACTCCATCGGACCACCACTTGAGGCTCTGAGCTCCCCCGAACCACCAATTGAGGCCCTCTCCTCCGCCGGACCACCGCCTGACGTCGTTACTCCGCCGAACCACCACATGAGGCCCTGAGCTCCACCGAACCACCACTTGAGGCCTTGGGTTCTACCGGACCACCACCTGAGGCCCAGACTTCACCCAGACCACCACATGATGCCCGAACTTCTACCGAACCTCCACCTGAGGCCCAGACTACCGCAGGACCACCACTTGAGGCCCGAACTTCTGCCGAACCACCACTTGAGGCCCGAACTTCTACTAGACCACCAGCCTAGGCCCGGACTTCCGCCGGACCACCACCCGAGGCCAAGACTTCCGTCGGAACACCACTTGAGGCCAAGACTTCCTTCAGGCCACCACCTAAGTCCCGGACATCCGTTGGACTACCACCTGAGGCCCAGACTTCTCCCAGACCACCATGTGACGCCCGGACTTCTGCCGGACCACCACCTGAGGCTCGAATTTCTGCCTTACCACCACCTGAGATCCGGACTTCCGCCAGACCACCAATAGAGGCCCGGACTTTCGCCGGACCACCACCTGAGGCCCGAACTTCCACCAGACCACCACTTGAGGCCCGGAATCTGAGGCCCGAACATCCGTCGGACCACCACCTGAGGCCTAGACTTCTGGCGGATCACCACCTGAGACCCGGACTTCTACAAGACAACCACCGAACACCCGGACTTCTGTTTGACCACCACCTAAGGTTCGAACTTCCGTCGGACCACTACTTAAGGCCCGAACTTCCGCCGGACCACCACCTAAGGTTAGGACTTCTGTCAAACCACCACATGAGGTCCGAACTTCTGTCGGGCCATCACCTGATTCCTAGAGTTCTACCAGAGTACCGCCCTATTACAACAGTCTTTCTATCCCCGATCTCCGATCAACTATGGTCTTTCAGACTCCTGTCTCTTGCCGACTATGGTCCTTCCGACCTCCGTCGCCTACTACTGTCCTTCAGGCCTACATCGCCAGACAATAGTCTTTCTGACCTAAGTCTCCTATATACTCTGGTCCTTCCGACCTACATCGCCAGACAATGGTTTTTCTGACCCCGGTCTCCTGCCTACTACGGTCTTTCCGACCTCTATCCTATAAACTATGGTCCTGCTGACCAAACAAGTTTATGTTGATTATTGTAACTCCCACCATGTAATGTGCTCTATATGATGTGCATTTGTGACATCAAGCCAATGCCTTCTCCCAAGGAAGGGCCTGGTCATTTGTAATCAACTACAAATACTAGTGGATTCATTCAAAGTAGGTTA
>NW_021599962.1:0-231 GCF_001605985.2 Dendrobium catenatum
AAACATATAATTATAGTAAAATTTTTGGATTAAAATGTTTAGGTAAATTAAGAAAATGAAATTTTCACTAAAAACTTAAAATTCTTCTTTAAAAACATTTCCTAAACCCTTAGGAATTATTTTTGTAAATGTGTCTTACGAAATTAAAGTTTTAGGTCAAAAATCCTACTTTTTAAATCTCCAAAAACTCCTCAAAAAATAGCATTTCTACCGTTAAAATGCTTTTCTAAA
>NW_021599963.1:0-210 GCF_001605985.2 Dendrobium catenatum
TTAGCAGGATCGATCTCGATTCCGCGGTGCCTCACTATGAATCCTAAGAATTTTCTTGAGGCGACGCCGAAGGCGCACTTCAAGGGGTTCATTTTCAAATCGTAACGGCGCAACCGCTCAAAAACAACTCTTAAGTCATAAAGGTGAGCCTCTTTGACCTTGCTCTTGACATTTAAATCATCAATATAGCACTCAACTTGATTGTGAATT
>NW_021599964.1:0-268 GCF_001605985.2 Dendrobium catenatum
GCATAAAGTTCATACTTATTATTGCTCTATTCAGTTAGGCATGCAATTTTCTTAAGAAAGTCATGCATATATAGTGTAAATGCGACATGTGATATGCGAATTCATATGTCTAAAATTCAAGACTCACAAGATGAACATGGGGTGGTGCAAGAGACTTGATTATGCAAGATGAATGAAATATGGACTCACACATAAATTTTAAACAAAGAAGATTCTGGAAGACAACAGACTACAAAACACACACAACAACATACTGACTCACACGAAC
>NW_021599965.1:0-491 GCF_001605985.2 Dendrobium catenatum
TTTGGACGAGAATATGTTCGTCTGGATGAAATTTTTATAGAAAACCGATCGTCCTGGATCATTTTTGACTTCGTCTGGAAGAAAATTTTCCAGATGACCAATCGCCACGGACGATAATTTATTTTCGTCTGGACGAAAATTTTCTAGAGTTCCGATCGTCCTGGATTATTTTTGATTTTGTCGGGACGAAATTTTACCAGAGGACCAGTCACCACGGACGATTATTTATTTTCGTCTGGACGAAAATTTTCCAAAGTTCAGATCGTCCTGGACGATTTTTGATTTCGTCTGGACGAAATTTTTCCAGAGGACCAGTCGCCACGGACGATAATTTAAATTCGTTTGGACAAAAATTTTATAGTGTACCAGTCGTCCTGGATGATAATTAATTTTGTCCTGGACGAATATGACTTAGAAAAATTTTTTGAGCAAGTTCCTATTCGTTCCATATGCTCTATAGAAGATAACTGTCTGATCGTCCTATAAAGAGG
>NW_021599966.1:0-469 GCF_001605985.2 Dendrobium catenatum
AGTTAAGCGTGCTTGGGCGAGAGTAGTATTGGGATGTTTGACCTCCTGGGAAGTCTTCGTGTTACACCCTTTTTTTTAACCAGCCATCTCTTCTTTTTTTTTTTTCCTTTCTAGCACTTTGCCACGGCCTACGAACACTTGGCAGTGATGGCTCTCCGCGCATCGAGCGATGAAACCCCCATTGTGGGACCCGTGCAGGCATTCGGCGGGTCCTTTGTGGCGACCGCGCCGGAATATCAATAACTTTTTGCCCTGGAATCCTATTCGGCATTTTGACCCCATTACGAAATGCTTATTCCGAGGTGGACAGAGCGCCGATGTGCCATAGGCTCATCGGCCGGCCATGCGCATCCAAAAAATGCATTTTTGATCCCCTACGGTCCGTTGGAATGAAGATGCGTCAAAATCATCTCTCCACGACGTCAGCTTAATAATAATTTGAGACCATATTACTACGGGTGCGATCATA
>NW_021599967.1:0-452 GCF_001605985.2 Dendrobium catenatum
AGAACCAATCTCCCGGTTCAGATCCCGTACCGAAGCCAAAAACACTGGACATCCCTTCTTCCACATCCTGCTTACTTCCAAAACAGAAACCAGACTGGAAAGAACACCTCGTAATCCCTGAAATACAAATCTCTCTCTCCAGCCATAAGCAAGCTCACTTGCTTATTCAAACAGTCTATCTGGGCCTCATACTGACTCAGTCTATCCATGCCCAGAATCACATCATACGACGAAATCGGCAACAGAATCAGACTCGATTTCCACCTCTTGCCAGCAATGTCAATCTCACACAAACAAAACTTCCGAGCAACCAAAGGACTCCCAGCCGGTAAAATCACAAACAAAGGAACCAGAAGTAAAAAATGAGTCCAAATGCAAAATCTCTAAACAGTGCTCGGACAGAAAAGAGTGACTAGCTCCAGAGTCAAACAAAACACGACAGGGCTGATCAA
>NW_021599968.1:0-210 GCF_001605985.2 Dendrobium catenatum
GAATCCCATAGAAGACAAACAAATGGTAGAAGACTTAGAAGACTTAGGATTAGTTGGACATATAGCACACACTTGTACTTTAAAGATGAAATCTCATTTGGTGTGAAGACCTAAGATGCATAAACTTAGACATATCATACATGCATCTGATTATAAATTGATAAAAGGTGAATCCAAACTTGTTTGGGTTCCCAAGTCTAACATTTGATA
>NW_021599969.1:0-210 GCF_001605985.2 Dendrobium catenatum
TACTACAGGATGTGATCAACTGCATAAAATTCTGGATATTCTGAATGGTTGGGGATTTGTTATCCCACGGTATGTGTGCCTTCTGCAATTGTTAGAAGCCTTGGAGGCCAATGCCAAGGATAAGAAGACGGGGGTTATCATCTATTGCAATGCTGTTTATTATAGTTGGATGAGCAGAAATGCTGTAAAACATGGGAAGGATCGGTGCTC
>NW_021599970.1:0-470 GCF_001605985.2 Dendrobium catenatum
GAAGATCAATGAGCAAAAAGATTGGGTGGCAGTCTAACTTGAACTATATATACAAAAGACAAAAAAATGCCCAAAAACTGCAAGTTTTCAATTCTGTACGCAGTGGATCGTCCTGTACGATAGTGGATCGTCCCGGACGATTTTACTTAAAGTGTCGGAAACGATCCTAATGCATTTTGGAACGAACTATGTTCGTACACGCTCATCGTCCCGTATGATCTATGTTCGTCCAGTACGAAATGGTTATTACATAGGTCGGTTCCAAAAATTCTACAGGACGTAACCAACAGAGGTAAGTCGGTTCAGTTCATCCTGGGACGAAAAGGTTTAGTCCTGGGACGAACAGGTTTCGTCCTGGGACGAACAGGTTTCGTCCTGGGATGAACAGGTTTCTTCCTGGGTTGATTTTATACAGAGAGTTTCGTCCAGGGATGAAAATTTATTTTGCCCTGTACGATCTCATACAGAGA
>NW_021599971.1:0-285 GCF_001605985.2 Dendrobium catenatum
CCTTGGGGTGACTTTTAGAGTATCTCCAATCTCTAGGAAAAGTATGAGAACGTCCAACCCTTTCATCAAAATTAATATTTTCTACTCCTTGGGTGACTTCTCCTACTCCTTCATTACTTTGGTGTTCTGCCCCTTTCCCCAAACTTTCTACTCCACTAGTAATCTCTTCAATCTCATCATCATTCTCAATTCCATATTTCTTAGGATCAGACTCATCAAATACTACATGGGTTATCTATTCCACCATTAAAGTTCTCTTATTAAACACCCTAAAAGACTTCCCAA
>NW_021599972.1:0-1372 GCF_001605985.2 Dendrobium catenatum
AATTTTGTAAAGTCCCGGGTCCTCCTAGGTACTAGGCCGAGGGTCCAAAAAGTCACTATGGAAAATAGGCCAGATTTGGGATTCCTAACACCTTAGGAAAATACTACACCTTAAGAGGAGTAATTATACAGGTAGTACGCTAAAATCAGAGTTCTCTACATAAAGTTATGAATTTTCTAAGTTTCAGGCCCTAAATGAACTATAGTTGACCAAAAAGTTGACTTTCTAATCTAGGCCATTTTCTGGAAATATAAGATTTTTAATAAATACTAGGCCTTAATTGGAGTCTAATGCAGGTGAATTTGCCTAATTTGGAATTTTCTACAATTAGTTATGAATTTTCTAAATCCAGGACATTTATGAAATTTTCTAAATTATCCATTAAAGGGCTCATTTTATTGTTTTGCTCCAAATCAGCTCCAAACTAATTGGAATCACTCCCAAAGGTCAAGGATGACCTGAGAAAGTTATCCCAAATGTTTGAGGAACATTTGGGATTTTTAATAATTTTTAATGATTTATTAGGGGCAAAATGGTAATTTTCACCTAAGGTCCAATTAAGGGTCAACCTAGAGTTAAACTGAGGAACCCTATTTATCTAAGGTCAAGGGTCCGATTATGAACAATTCAAGGTATTATGGGTAATTTTTTGACCTAAAATGTATTTATTGTAATTTTTGGAAGGTCTCGGGCCTTATTCAGCAGGTTAATTAGGGTTAGTTAACTAAGGGGTCTAACATGCCCTAAAAATTCTTATAAATTATGGGAGGTTTATGATGTCACTAAGTTTAATCTTTGAGGTTTTCATGTCAATCCGGGGTCTATCCTAACCCCTAGAAAATTTCTAAGTTCGCTAGACGGGTCCTTAATTTTTATCCTTAGGTTGTCGCTACGTTATAAAAGTTTAAATTAAAGTTCACACTAACCCTCAAGGTAATACATGAAAAACATATAAAAGAAGTAAACACATTATATCCTTAGATCTAGGAGAGCCTAAACTAAGTGCTCGTGGTGCAACCTACACATGCGATCTACCATAAACAAAAAAGTAAAGAAGACTAATGAGGGGATTAGTGAATGATTGAAACTCAACTATCCACTAATCCACTCCCCCATGATTGCTCTTCATGCACATGACCCATGTTTAAAATTCCATGCTTAGCGAGTCTCCCAAAATTAGGTTAATTTAATCATATAGGTAATTTTAAATTAAAATAATTTAAAATATATATATATTAAAAGAAAATCAATAAAGTTTTATAAAATAAACATAATTCAAAATAGTTCCATTCATAGGTATTTGGGAGACCCACTGACCACCCGATCGAGGTTTCAAAAATAGTTTTTAATTTCAAAATAATTAGGCTAATTA
>NW_021599973.1:0-214 GCF_001605985.2 Dendrobium catenatum
AATAATACTGACCGTAGGATTGAGATCCGTGGTTGATCTGAACTGCGGAAGGGCTTGATCTGGGCCATTGATCGTGAGATCCATGGTCCAAAAAACATACACCAAGAGTACGTTATGAAATAACCCTAGAGAGGGTTTTTTTTGTCTCATTCTCTCGATCGGATCGATCAATCTTGATGAAATTTTAAACCTAAATTATATACATTAATAGAAA
>NW_021599974.1:0-368 GCF_001605985.2 Dendrobium catenatum
CTACAAGCCTCAATAAAGAAAAATAAATAAACAAATAAACTCAAAAGCTTATAAAAGATGGGCCATGGTAAAATTAAAGTAGCATGATAGAAGTGTCATAAGAATCATGACAAAACTTCGGTAGATAATATTAACAATTCAGTTCATTAAAGAACGTCATAAAATAAAATGGGAAAAACAAGTAAATATGACAGTACGATGAGCGACATAAAACAAAATAGATTAGTCACCTCATCTAGAGATTTGTACAAACTTTCTGACGAACAAAGATTTTCAAATTAACATCTCATTGGATTCAATCAACCATAAGTTAACATGTGTATATTTAATATAAGAATGAATATAGTGATTGTGGAAGACAATACATC
>NW_021599975.1:0-295 GCF_001605985.2 Dendrobium catenatum
AACAACTATCAAAGTTAAGATCAAACTGTTCTTTCTATTCACATCATTAGAATTAGTGGCTAATGTGATTATTTGATCATTGAACTAATGTATCAAATTATTTTATAATAAATGACTTTGATTGCATAAGAAGAGTATTAGGGTTGTCCATAAATGACCCGGCTCAAATCTGATCTGAAAATCTGGATTCTATTTGACCCATTTGATAAATGGGTCAAGTTCGATTTTAATTTTTTGACTCATTTATTAAATTGGTCGGATTCAGATTGACCTGGGGCCCACATTTGGCTTGAAA
>NW_021599976.1:0-397 GCF_001605985.2 Dendrobium catenatum
CCTAGAAGAATTTATGGGAGGATCTCCAAGGGAAAGGCTCTTCTATATCAGTGACCTCGAGGTACTCTGACTTCTCCAGGAGGGAGAAAAAGGAGAAGGTTCTCTGCCATCGACAGGAGGGTGAAAATAGAGTTTGGCACTCCGCCACGCTGGGTTGGTGAAAGGGAGATTTGTAAAGACTTCTCCGCCTTGCCGAGGGGGGTAAAAGGAGAACTATAGTTGGTAGTGAAAATCTTGGAGCGGAGGACTCCGGGGAGTGGACGTATGACATTGTTTGACCGAACCACTATAAAAATCTTGGTGTGTTTTTTTATTATCTTCATTCACTTTTACTTGCACTTAATTTTTCATAATTATTGTGTGGTGAAATTTGTGAAAGAAAATATGTTTAAGTTTT
>NW_021599977.1:0-324 GCF_001605985.2 Dendrobium catenatum
TGATATTTTCAAAGGCTTGATTTCAAATTGCATGATTGAGACAAATTACTTTGATATATTATTTATGAGATATTTTCTTTGTAACTAAGTTTTGAACGGATCTTCTTTTTACCTATTTAAAATATTTTGAGTTTGGTCTTTTGTTTTCAAAAGACAATTTTTACACTGAAAGAAGTTCGATTTAGGGATTAATAGGATCGAATATTCTACTATTTTCAGATTGTGACATTGTTAACTCATTGATCTTTTGAATCTCTAAAATTTAATGTTTTTGGAAATTTGTCATATGGATGCTTTGCTTAAATAAAAAATATTATTATAAAA
>NW_021599978.1:0-577 GCF_001605985.2 Dendrobium catenatum
GTTTTTCTTATTTTTGTGGGGATTTCCTTCTTACTGTGGTGCTCTATTATGGGTTCTTGCTGGTGGCATTGCTTGGCTAGTTTCTTTCTGGTGGTTCTGGACTTTTTTGGGGCCTTGGTGTTGGTTTTTTGTTGGAGACTTTCTTTGGTGGTTTGCTAATTTCTTTCTTATGCTATTGGATGTGCTTTATGTCTTCTTCTTTACTTTTCTGGTGAATGTGAATTGTTGGTGGCATTATGATGTGGTTTTGCACTTTCTAGTTGAGTTTTTTTGGGATTTTGGGCTTGAGCTATGATTGCACTGGTTTTGTTATTGATGTATTCCTAGTTTTTGCTCTCCTACTTTCTATTGCTGATATGGGATTTGGTATTAGCTGGATTTTATGGAGGCGTGTATTAATGGGAGTAATGGTGGGTACTTGTGCTATATTATTAATGTTATGAAATTTTTCAACTAGTTAGTTTTGAGTGGCTACAAGATGTAGCTCTATGTCTCATTTAGTAACATGGTCTCTAATAAAAAGATGCCTTTGTCAAGGTGTTTGGTCCTGGAGTGTTGGATTAGATTCTTTGAAATG
>NW_021599979.1:0-999 GCF_001605985.2 Dendrobium catenatum
CTTTTGAGCAATATTTCTTCATTTTATTTGAATATTTATCTATTCTTAGGTGGTTAAAACGATACTTTGATGATTTTATATTGAGCTCATTTTTATTTTGTTATGGCGTTTGTTTAATATTTTGCGGAATATTTGCATGGTGTTTTTGTTTGCCTTTGATCATATATTTATAAATTTTATAATAACAATGAAATCTAAAATTTTCAAAATAAAATATATCAATAAATTAAGAGTCTGCCGTTCTAGCCTGAACGCCATTACGTCATCTTCTTCGTTCATTACTCCTTGCACGAGCCGTGGCTCTGCCTCTCTCTCTCTCTCTCTGGGCTAGGTGCGCTTCTCTTAACCAACCTCTTTTATTGATGCATTTATTCACTTAGGCATCATCGGCGGTCATCTGCGGCTTTCATTTATGATTATGGTTTTGGATCATGCATGGAAATATCTATCCCAAACTTAGCTGATTAGAACGATTAGGGTTTCATTATGTATGCTAATCTATTTATGCTTACATATTGGTTTTGTTTGTGTGGTCAGTGAGATCAAGCTGCGATCATGGAGATCACCAACGTTTCGGAGTATGAGGCCGCTGCTAAGGAGAAGTTGCCGAAAATGGTCTTTGACTACTATGCTTCTGGTGCGGATGACCAGTGGACTCTTAAGGAGAACAGGGAAGCATTTTCCAGAATACTGTAAGCTTCTGGTTTCATGCATTTTGTAATCTCTTTCAGTTTTATGACTGATAGAAAAAATCAAAACTGAAAATTAATCAAAATTTGTCTTTGTTTGAAATCAATTTGACTTGATTTTGAATTGCTTTTGAATCAATTCGTGCAAGATTTTTTATTGATCTTGAGTCGATTTCAAGTTTTAATTGGTTCACTCCAATTTAAAATGCCATCTTTTCTTGCATATCTTTTGATGTGAGTTAAATATTAGGATGCTGTATAATTAAATATGAAAATTTAAATGTTAAAATATATAAATATATAAAAATTT
>NW_021599980.1:0-295 GCF_001605985.2 Dendrobium catenatum
ATTTCTATTTTTATACAAATCGGTCAGGACGATATTTCATCGTCCTGGATGATCGGGCATAAAATAAAAAACCTAATTAGGGGTTCTTAATTAAGGCAATTGTCATTAGAAAATCAGCCTAGACGATACGTGTATCGGCCAGGACGATAGGCTCAAAACAGAAAGAAATTGCTGCCATAAATAATTAAGGTATTTTGTACTTTTGGTAATCGTCCAGGAAGTTCTCGTATCAGCATAGACGATATTCACAATTATGCTTTAATTGATCAGACAATCAAGGAGGTAATTAAGGATG
>NW_021599981.1:0-295 GCF_001605985.2 Dendrobium catenatum
GTTCAATTTAGTCCCTCAAATCATAGTATCATCATAATAATTTAAATTTTCTATTGTCTTCACACAAAAAAATTCAAATGAGAAATGATTTGAAGCATATTATTTATGAATATTTCTTAAAATTAAATAATTTTTTAAAAGAGGTGTAAGATTTTTCATGCAATAATTATTTTTATTCATAATTTTGTCAGGTCAAAGCAATAGATAAAAGCTGAATTAATCTCAACGGTAGACGTTTGCGACAATATAAGGATGGAGTCACTACATTTATTAAGTTTGCCCGTGAAAATAATCC
>NW_021599982.1:0-315 GCF_001605985.2 Dendrobium catenatum
AATCAGATATCATAAAGCTTTCATGTCATAGAGCAGACAGAATCATACGGAATAATCAAAGTCGTACAAAAATCAGAGATCAGATAAAATCACATTCATATCAGATAATCCAAATCAAATAATTCATAAAATAGATCAGATAAGTCATAGAACATATTATCAAATATCAATAATAGATTTCAGATAACATCAGATTTCAGATATCCCTAACATAGATAGAATCTCAACGGATTCTGGCCCCTTACGCCTCCCTTCCCTGACACAGACAGAATCTCAATGGATTCTGGCCCCTTATGTCTCCCGTTGTGCTTATAA
>NW_021599983.1:0-289 GCF_001605985.2 Dendrobium catenatum
AAACATTCTTGACGTAAGCATGCTTTCTATGGAGAACACTCATGTGTTTAGGATAGAGCTAATGACAGGCCAAAAATGAAGACTGCTATAGTGATGTTGGATGGAGTAAATATGGCTCATCCAATGCCAAGACAGCCTACTTTTGTGTTTGAGAGAAGCATGTGAGACTGTATCAACTATTCAGAGATTCATCTCTGGAAATTCATTAATGATCGCTGTGGTATCAGGTCGATAGTTTTAAGTTCATAAGTTTAATCACATTCTTCAGAGATCATCTGCAAAGTAGAAT
>NW_021599984.1:0-299 GCF_001605985.2 Dendrobium catenatum
TCTCATCCCCTGTCGGTTTGGAAATGTTCTAATAAACAGTCCTTGAATGCTCTCCAGCTCCTTATAGGCCTCCTATGGTCCCGTCATTAGTACCATGACAATGCCTTCCCCTTTAGACATAGACATGCTGCTGCCAATTTCTCATTCGTCAACCCATTGGCGGCAAAATACCTCTCCACCTTATAGATTCATCCATAAGCATCCTCCTCTTTAAAAATTGGCATCTTCAACTTCCTCACCTTAGGATCTCCCTCATTTGCCCGTATTCCTCCATAATTTCCCCTTTCCCAAGTGTCTTG
>NW_021599986.1:0-255 GCF_001605985.2 Dendrobium catenatum
CAATATGTAACACATATAATCTTAAATTACACGAAATTTTTAAATATTTTGCCAGATGTTTTTTTAAATATGTGTATGTTTTAACTTGGTAAAATAATTTCCTATGGATTTTACTCAAATCAAACAGTAATGCAATATTTAATCCAAGCCAAATTCAACCTTTATATTCCTTTCTTATTCGTCTATTTAGTTTGCTGCAAATGAAACACAAATTAATCTAGCCCTCCCAAAGCAAAACGACCCTTACCTGGCCTA
>NW_021599987.1:0-1502 GCF_001605985.2 Dendrobium catenatum
GAATATCGTCCAGGCCGATCAATGATCGTCCTGGCCTATTATTTAAAAAATATAGTATACCATAATTATTTATGGCGGCAACTTCTTTCTGTTTTGAGCTTATCGTCCTGGCCGATATACGTATCATCCAGGCCGATCAGTTAATGAATGTTGCCTTAATTAAGAATCCTTAATTAGAATTTCTGTTTTAAGCCTGATCGTTTAGGATGATGTAAATATCATCCTGGCCGATATGAGTAAAAATAAAATTTCTAAGTCTCTCAAGTGTGTTTGTGTGTTCAAGTGTGTGTGTTTGTGTAGAGTTACTTAGCATCAGTCTCTTTGACCATTACAAATAGACTCAAGAAGAGAAAAGAACAAAGTACATACTGACTCAACCGTAGACCTACACAATCTTGAACTGGCTTCGTTTGTTCGTCCGATCTTCGATTCCTGAAAAGTTAGAAGTAACAGGCAGTCCAAGAGAATCAATAGTGTTTGTCAATCATCAAAACAAAAGTCATGAAAATAGATTTGCAACAGCTTTTATTTATTTAGGGGCTAAGCGGCTAAAGAACTTATAGAAGTTATATATGATTTATTTATTTTTAGCCCCTTTTTTAGTGCTATATTAGCATGGCCACCTTCAAGAAATATCATAAGTATTAAAATCGCTCATATCCTATGGGTAATTTATTGCCCATCATATCATAGAGATAGTACATAAATTAAAATCATCATCGCAATAATTATCATAGAAAGCTAAAATAACCAGCACATGTATCACATGCAAACCCTAACCATCACAAAAATAGAAAGAAATAAAAATACCAACACACCCTAAAGATAGAAGTCGTGTCCTAATAAATAATTCTTTGTGTGTGTAGTATGTTATGTCTCAGGTATGTCCTATATTGGATAATAAGTTCAAGCTTTTTATGATTTAATTTTTTGAAGGTCGAAGGGGAATTTTAATTAAAGTTTAAATATTAGTATCTTGAGGTCAATTTCATTTAATTTAGTTGGTTGGTAAATTTTAATGCTTAGAACATTATTCTCTAAAATTTAAGGTTAATTAGTGAATTTCAAGATGCTTTGAGTCATCATATCCATTAAATCAAAAGGGGTTTAAAGTTAACTTTTAGAAATAAACTTAGTTCTTGATTCCTAGTATTTTTATTAAACATTAGACCCTTTAGGGGGTATAGGCTTTGATTTTATGGGATTTGATGATTTCCACACAAAGTTATGAATTTTGTTTAGAAGTATGGGCTTAGTTATTAAACTACGATCGACCAAGGAATTAACTTTTTTATTTAGGTTGATTTCTAGAAGGTTTATATTTTTAATAAATACTTTATTTTAATTGGAGTTGAATTCCATTTAGTTTACTCAATTTGAATATTTTTTCAAATTAGTTAAAATTTTTTAAACTTTGGGAATTTCAAGAATTATTAAAAATTGCATAATTAAGGGTATTTTAGGGATTCTTATTTAAATGATGTCCAAACCTCTTGGGATCA
>NW_021599988.1:0-218 GCF_001605985.2 Dendrobium catenatum
TACCTTCTCCTTGCTAGGAGTGGCTTTGAGTTTTGGGCAATCAGTCTTTATATGACCTGGTTTCTTGCATTCATAATAAATTACTTCATTAGAAACCTTGCCATTTCTGTTAAACTTACCTCTGTTCCATTGCTGGCGTCTCTTCTGCTTCCTCTTTAAAAAGCTTTTGAATTGTCCAGTGATCAGTGTAATATCATCTTCATCCTCAGGTTGTGAGT
>NW_021599989.1:0-371 GCF_001605985.2 Dendrobium catenatum
GTTTTATTATTTATGTTTGATTATCTTATTTTATTTTTATTAATAATATTTACTTTATTATATATATTAGAACTTAGGAAAATCAAAGGAATACTCCTAAATGTCGGTAATAAATCTATACTTCACATTGTGGGTCTCCGAAAGGATGCTGCTTGTGGGGTCGAATGCAAAGGGAACGATCATACTATCCTGTAGGACAAAATGGTCGTAGACCCTTACACTCGACACAAACAGGCCAATGGGAGGGCAGATGAGATTATACATATGATTAACCATGGAGGATAGTGGCTTTCACCTACACACCTCGATGGGTAATAATATGTATAACCTAATCAAAGTCACGAGATTTCCCCCATTCGATACATCGGCTC
>NW_021599990.1:0-678 GCF_001605985.2 Dendrobium catenatum
ATCAATTGGCGTAGCGGATGTCGTTCGATCAGCCGCTGTCTCAAGCGAACGGTTCTGATCGAACCGAACGAATGAAAATGCTAATTGATCGGATCCGAGGTCTGTATCGGCCTCGAAATGGCGCGATCCGTGCCGTTGATCAAAGAATCGATGGCACGGATCTCGCCTAACTCAGACCTGCATGAACCGAGACCTAGAACTAGTAATTTGGCTCATTCGTTCGATCCGGTTGACCAAAATTCATGAAATTTTAAATCTAGGTTTAATTAATGAACAGAATTTATGGGGTATCAAAAACATAGATTAAAAAGCACTTTTTAAAAAGTTAATTAAAACTAAGTGTTATAACCTAGGGTTTAAGATTTTACCCAAGTTAATGGACGGTTTGACCCGTTTAATGAATTGTTGCACTTGTAGACTGTCCGCGCTCCTTTTTGTAGAAGAATCCACGAGCTGGTAACGTCTGGATCAAGGGGAAATCAACTTGGACGGTGATTTGCTTGAGCTCGCCGGAATCCAGTCGTCGACAGCCTCCAATCGCCGGGTTTTGAATGAGGATGTGTGGAGGGACCTCTGGGGAGCTCAATAGAATAGGAAACTGGGTTTGGGAGGCCGAAAATGGTGAGAGAATGCTAGGGTTAGAATGATAGCTCATTAGGGCATTTTCTCCTTATTCAA
>NW_021599991.1:0-265 GCF_001605985.2 Dendrobium catenatum
TGCGTAGGTTTAGGGTTGAGTCAGTCTGTAATTTTATCTTTCACCTTTTGAGTCTACTTGTAATGGCAAAAAAGACTGATACTAAGTAACCCTTCACACACACACTTGAGAGACTTAGAATTTCTATTTTTACCCACATCGGCCAGGCCGATTTCATATCGTCCTGGACGATCGGATCAAAACAGAAAGTCTAATTAAGGATTCTTAATTAAGGCAGCCAACATTAACTTATCGGCCTGGACGATAGGTGTATCGGCCAGGACGA
>NW_021599992.1:0-234 GCF_001605985.2 Dendrobium catenatum
TATCAAATCTAACAATTATGCGACCAAATCAAATAAGACAACTCTATTTAATCTTATGTACCATAGGAGCTACTCCAAACTTTTCACATATATTCTCGTTTCACTCTCGCTCTCTCTCTACCCCTCTCTCTTTCTCTCTAACTATCGCTCTCTCTCTCTCTCTTGTTCTCTCTCTCCCTCTCACTCTCTTCTCACTTTCCCTCTCTTTTCTCTCTCCCTCTCCCTCTCTTTTCT
>NW_021599993.1:0-416 GCF_001605985.2 Dendrobium catenatum
ACAACTTTGGCATCAAATTTTTCAAGTAAACAGCGAAAAATTTTGTTAACTTTTTCAAAATTTGAAAATTCTTTTCCTAAAGCATGCAATGAGTTTACAATATGAATGAATCTGGTATACATATCTAAGATTGTTTCATAAGGTTTTATAGAAAATAATTCAAAATCATGCATTAACAAATTCAACTTGGATTACTTGATTTCATTCGTGCCTTAGTATATGATGTGTAGTTTATCCCAAACTTTCTTACCAGTAGTGCACGTGGATACTAACATGAAGTCTTCAGAATTGAAAGCACAGAAAAAATAATTTAAAGATTTTGCATTCAGTTGAGCATTTAGTTGTTCTTTCTTATTTCATTGATTAAAACGAATATCAGTTTTAACTCCATTAACAATTCGTGACGGTGATGAATA
>NW_021599994.1:0-307 GCF_001605985.2 Dendrobium catenatum
TCTTATTGCTCCAGTTTTATGTTGTTTTACTGATTGTTTTCTGCATTACCTCTTTGATTTGTGATGTCCTTTGAGGATCTTGTGGGGTTTTGGCATTAAGATTATGAGGAAGGTGATCAAGATGGTGTTTTGGAGGAAGAAGATGATGATGACGATGATGTTATCATGAATGAGGTGATTGTGCATCACTTGAAGCGAAAGAATGTATAATTTGAGCTGCAGATTTTAGAAGAATCAGAGAAGGGGGACCTTGCAACCGAGAGAGCATAAGCATAAGCAATGGAGCAGGCTCCGCTCGCAACCTTGC
>NW_021599995.1:0-700 GCF_001605985.2 Dendrobium catenatum
CATTACTAACAACACATATAGGCCAAAAAATGAGTAACTCTACCAAAAAATATAGATTTCTGATAAAAAAATTAAGTCGAAGAAAAAATGCATTTAAAAAATTTTATTCTAGTAGAATTTTTCTGCCGGATTTATTTTCGGTAGATTTACTTATGGAATTTTGGCAAAATTATTCAGCAATTTCATCATTTGTGAAGCGCTCATTTCAGCGGTATTGTTCACAAAAATTTTTGACAATTTTGTTCACCAAAATTTTTGGCAGATAACTTTTGTCAAAAACATTGGCAGATAAACCATTGAAAAAGTCCACGGGATACTAACCGGGATGTTATCCACTAGCAAATCCAAAGAAATTTTTTCTCTAGAAAGATGATACATTTTTTTGTCATATCTTCGTATTCCGATGGAAAATCCAATGGAATCTTATACATAAAGCATAAAAAATAGAACTCCCTCACATGTTCTCTACAACCCAACAAACCTACATAAAACATATACACATATCATATTCGCATTCAAACATCGAACTTAAAGACATGCTACATGTATTTAATATTAGATTTGATCACAACATCTTATTGAATATTCATGAAAGAGTTTGAAGTCAAACCTAAAATCCAGTACTAATCCAACAATCAAAATGTCCAGTAATGAAATATCTAGAAATAAAATTTCCAACGTAGAAATGAAATGTCTAGTA
>NW_021599996.1:0-316 GCF_001605985.2 Dendrobium catenatum
TAGTGTATTTAGGGTATTTCCGCTGTCCTGGTCGCAACGGCGCAGTCCGTTTTGCGATCAGACTTCGTTTGATTATCGTCGAGGCCTCATTTTTAACGAAATGTGTGTTGTCATATTCGAATCATCTCGGAATTTATGCCACAACCTCGAACAATCCAAATTTATAATATATATATATATATTCTTAATTTTGACGACATTCCAGACGTAATGACGCAGTCTGTTTCATGATCGGATTTCATGTTGTCTCCGACGAGGCTAATTTTCCTCGTAACTCGTGCCTTTGCATCACATTTGGATCCCCTTTGAAATTTGC
>NW_021599997.1:0-237 GCF_001605985.2 Dendrobium catenatum
CATGAGCTCTCTGGGATGATGTCCCCTTCCACCTGGCATCAATCTGAAATCCCTCCAGCTCAATCCCGACAATCCAAGCTCACGGGAGGTGGTTAAATAGGGTTGTGCTCCCTAGAGGCCATCATTCGATCCCAGGCATTCGTAATCATTCCCAGAGCTCCCTCGTCTTCCTAGTGCTATTCCCTAGAGCTCCCTCATCTTCCCAGTGCTATTCCCCAACTTCTTAGGTCGTTCCTT
>NW_021599998.1:0-201 GCF_001605985.2 Dendrobium catenatum
TTAATCCCTCCAAAAGCTCTATTCTTTTTTCTAAGAATTGTAGGTTGGCTGATGGTATTTGCAACCTGCTCAATATTCAAAGAGCTTCTTCTCCCATTAAGTATCTGGGAATCCCCATCTTCACTAAGAAGCTTACTCAGGCTCATTTTCAACCTCTTATTCTGAAAATCACTAAAGCTCTAGATGGATGCAAGGCCAAGT
>NW_021599999.1:0-227 GCF_001605985.2 Dendrobium catenatum
TTCCCTAATTGGAAAATTAGGGTTAGGGTTTTGGTTCATTACCGGAGATTTCCCTTTCTCCTTATGGTTTAATGGAACAACTTGAGCTTCTAGCAATTTCCGGATCATCTCTTCCATTCCCCCAAATCTCTCTGCTAGGGATGAAAATTTTCCCTCCATCGACGAAAGTTTCTCACCCACCTCCTCTTTTAATTGGCCCATCTCTCCCTCCAACACTTCCACTTTCT
>NW_021600000.1:0-290 GCF_001605985.2 Dendrobium catenatum
TCGATTCCTGAAAAGTTAGAAGCAACAAGTAGTCCATGAGAAATAGTGTTTGTCAATCATCAAAACATAAGACAAGAAAATAGGTTTGCAATATGTTAAGCCCTATAGAACTAGCCCAAGCTAACCAAGAGTGGGGGGGGGGGGGGAATTAGTTTTTTAGGGGGGGGGGGTGAATTAGTATTTTAAAAATTCTTTTCACAAAGAAGTAAAAATCACAAAACTAAAATCACACCACAAAAATAAGTGCGAAATTAAAGTGCGGAAGCAAGAAATAAGAACACAGAAATTTA
>NW_021600001.1:0-322 GCF_001605985.2 Dendrobium catenatum
AGAAGGTCGTCGTCACTCCGAAGTCAGGTACAAGACCGGCATCACACGGAGGCCGGGCAGAAGGCCGACATCACTTGGAGGCCGGGTAGAAGGCCGACATCACTTAGAGATCGAGCAAAAGACCAGCGACACTTGGTGGCCGAGTAGAAAGACGACAAAAAATTTTGGCGACGGGCAGTAGAGCGTAGAATTCGTCAAAGATATATAACCCATATGAGGTCGTATGTCATAGCATTTGCTCGATGACGGTAACATGTATGGAAGAGGTCAAGAGAATCCACCAAGGATGTAAGACCTATCCGAGATTGTAATTCAAAGTCCT
>NW_021600002.1:0-1497 GCF_001605985.2 Dendrobium catenatum
AATGGAGACTTGTTTCCTACAAGCGTATCCTACATATGATTTTCCTATTATTTCTATTATATAAATTATTGATGCTAAAATGTGATCTATTTAACAATTTACAGGTCATTTCTAAAATTTAATAGATAATAATAATCCTAAAATTGAAATATTTTTAGACTCTTGTTTCCTACAAGCACATCCTACATATGATATTCCTATTATTTCTACTATACAAATTATTGATGCTAAAATGTGATATATTCAAAAATTTATAGGCCATTTCTAAAATGCAATTCATATTAATAATCCTAAAAGTGAAATATTTTTAGGCTAAAATAGCACCAAATTCAAATCTAATACTAATGCAATATATTCTTGCTAGCACCTGCAATTATTATTTACTTGTTCTTGCTATCACATTTATTGAATTGGACCTATAAGGTTCTACGGTCAAGCATTCTAAGTTTATAATTCAACAAACAAAGAACAATAAAGAAAAGGGGTTTAGAAAATACCTAATTCTTCTATTCAGCCACAAAGAGAATGGGATTAAGAAAATAAACCCAATTCTTCTCTTCGCAAGAAAATAAACATTTAATGCCAAAATATTCAATTTCTCTCCTTCAAATCACCCTGAAATTTCTTATAAACTAAGCAATAGAGAGTAGTCTACTTGTTTCAAAAATGATAGCAAAGACTTGATAAATTTCTCACCAGTTTCATCTCTTTATAATATCTCTACTAAAGGCAATTTGTGATGGGAGATGCACTATTTAACAAAAGAATTGATTATTAGGTATGAAACAATTTTACCTCTGCTCATGTAAAAATGTGTTTGCAATAAATTTCCAAAGCTATTTTGTTTTGCCAAAGCTATTCAAGTTGAGTATTGAAAGAAGTATAAAAGTTATTTTGTGCAATTCTATATGGATAACTTCTATGAATGTCACATTAGGTCTAATGGGCAAATTATTTCTCATTGTATATGTGCCCAAACCAACTAACTGAAAATGAGAAAAGAAACCAAAGGCAATAATAATGTTCTACGAATACAAAAAAGCCATCCAAGTATGGCCAAGAATGAAAAATTAAAAATCATAGAATTAAAAAAAAAAAAAAAAAAGTGAAATCCTATCAGAAATATAATTCATGTCAATGATAGTTAAGAAAAAAGAATAACAACTCACCCACATTTGAATATTCTACGATTTTGAATATTCTATGAAAATAAATTTAATTGTATTTTAATTGACCATTTCATCATCATTGACTTTATTCCAAGTATCTATGAATCAATATTTTCTATTCACTTTAGCAAAGTATTGCCTAAAGCACTAAATCTAAACTTTACAAAGTATTTTTAAACAACTTATACCCATGTCACATTGCCAACCCTTTCACATTCCTAATCCTTAAATATAATACTCTTCTAATGGATAGATTGTCTATCTTTTATTGTGCATTCTGAATAGATGTCTATTATGTTAATACAATCATTTCTTAATTTATCCCTCT
>NW_021600003.1:0-203 GCF_001605985.2 Dendrobium catenatum
TATGAGATTTACCATCAGGAAGAGAGGAAGTTGATGGGAGGGATGATGATAGAGTCGTCATCTCCCAAAGCCAAAAAATTGAAAAAAAAACCTCAAAATAATGCACTAAAGGAACAAAAAGAATCATCAAGAAGGAAAACAAGATGAAAATTATAAAGAAACCACTCTAGGATGGTCTAACCAGCAGCATGAAGCAGGAACCT
>NW_021600004.1:0-716 GCF_001605985.2 Dendrobium catenatum
TACATCAGGTCCTTGAGTCATTCAAATAATTTCGTAAAAATTTCCCACCTTTAATACCTCATACTAATGAAGAGAGAGAAAAAGATAGAGAGAGAGAGAGAGAGAGAGAGAGAGAGAGAGAGAGAGAGAGAGGTAGAGGAAAAAAGTGGAGATTGCAACATAACTTTTAATCCAGCAACAACCAACTTGGGGAATCTTATGCAAAGGTTGTCATGACATCACCAAGAGAAAAAGAAGACCAACATCATCAAAATCCATCTAGTAGTTACTAAGAAATCCCAACATTTAGCTAGAAAATTAATTTGCAACTGCTCAAAATCTAGAGTGCATGGAGCCTCCAAACGTTAGACATTTAAAGATTAAGATGTTATGAGTTTGTATTTCACATTTTGTAGAATTTTGATGAGTATTTTTAACGTTATGAGCATTTGAATATTAGTTCATTTGTTAACTAAATAAGGTTAGATCAATCACAGTCATTCAATATTTCCTATATCACAATCAGACAATGTATGATCAGCTAGACTACGTGCCACTTCTAGACAGATTTGAGTGAGCAACTTTCAGAATTGTGGGACGCCAACGTAGCTTCATTATAGCAATTGGTTCAATCTACGATCAACTTGATGGCCAAATCTGGGTATCTGACATGGATAAGTGGCCACCTAGTTATCGTTGTGTGTCCTACCATGCATCAGGTCACGAGGCACGCGATA
>NW_021600005.1:0-247 GCF_001605985.2 Dendrobium catenatum
GAGCAAGACAACTCGCCTATAGACATTTATTAATTAATTTATTTATATTTGATATATTAATGTGATTGCATATAGAATTACCTACTTTATTTAGTTTTTTGTCATTTGTGTGTTGCTTTTGATTTCGCTTGGATATGTGAGACTCGTAAGGGTATGAAAAAATTTTATACTCACAATTTAAAGTTTAAGATTTGAGTTAAATAACATAGAAAGATAACAAATCTAGGGAATTAGCGGAGATCGCCCT
>NW_021600006.1:0-320 GCF_001605985.2 Dendrobium catenatum
AGATTTGAGTTAATTGCAAAGGGAAATATGAGTCAGCAAGGAAATAAATCCTAATTGACTAAATAGTGGCCGGCGGCATACATGGACCTGGGAGGTTTTAATGGGAGCAATAAAAGCTTCTCAATTTGGGTTACGTCATAAGGAAAGAATTATTTTCAACCCAATTGAATTGTTAATTCAAATTAAATTAAAAATAGAAACTTTCCTAAAATAGTTTTGCTAATTTAGGAAAGATTTCAAAATTCAAAATGTTTTGAATTTGAAATGAGGGATTTGTGGAGGGAAAATTTTTGAGTTAATGATGGAGTTAATTAGGAGCA
>NW_021600007.1:0-249 GCF_001605985.2 Dendrobium catenatum
AACGATTATCTATTGAGCTTCAATTTTTGGGTGCTGAAAGATTTCAGTCCTTGTCATTTTCTTTACGCTTATTGTATTTTTAGAATAAGGAACCACAGGCTCATAGGGCTTTTTTACTTTTTCCTATAGTGTTTGATGAGGATCTAGTAATTTTGCAGCACATCGCATATACTTTCTTTTTCACCCCCTCTTCCATTAGGTATTCCTTAAAGATTATAAGCATGATTTATAGATAATTAAGAAAAAAAT
>NW_021600008.1:0-314 GCF_001605985.2 Dendrobium catenatum
GAAATGAAATCAAAACTAAACATAAAAAAACACATTAGAAGGAACAAGGGATGAAAAAACTTCCCTGAAGCACCAAGGAGCGCATGCCCCAGCCAACCGAGGAGCACCGTAATAGCCCAGGCGGGAGCCCTAGCAAAGAGAGATGTGCATATGTACTTTTTAATATGGTCAATAGAAGAGTGTTATAAATGATTTAATCAAAGGGTGGATTCACATGCATATATTTGAACTCGTTACAGGTTTCCTTTTAATATCAGATGTTTACTTGAGACAGTTGTGGATTGATCTATATTTTAAAAATAGTTGTGTGTTGA
>NW_021600009.1:0-265 GCF_001605985.2 Dendrobium catenatum
CAAAATAGGAGATAGTGGATTTCATTACATTTATAAGAAGTTTAAATTAACAAATTTATTTTTAATAAGTTCTTTTTTCTTGTTGAAAAAAGAATCATTAGCTTCTTTTGCCTAGTTTGTATTTGATTTTCTACGTTTTCATTTTAATGCAATTTATGCATTCTCTCAAAAAAAAAAGAGATAAACTCTTGAGATGGTCTACGTCCAGTGATGGCTAATTTGTTTCCATATTTGTCCAAAGGTCATCAGTTTTGACTCACAAAAT
>NW_021600010.1:0-203 GCF_001605985.2 Dendrobium catenatum
TGCTACTCATTCTTCCAAACGTAAACAGAGGTTTCTCCTGTTCGAAAATGGGATTATCCGATATTTTACTCACCTTCATCGGATCCACAGGAGCCAGACCAACCTTCTCATCAGCATTCCGCACTTCAATCTGCAGTGAGTCAATGGCCATACCTCCTTGATCACAATTGAGATCAGCCTCCAAGTTTCCATCAAAGGAACGA
>NW_021600011.1:0-2807 GCF_001605985.2 Dendrobium catenatum
AATGGACATTCCTTTTTTTGAAGGAAGATTGCACATCAAAGACTATCTCGATTGGGAGAGGGCGGTGGAGGCCTTTTTTGATTACATGGAAATCAGCCCGGAGAAGCAAGTTAAGTATGTAGCTTGTCGCCTCAAGGGAGGCGCGAGTGCGTGGTGGTTACAACTCTTGCAAACTCGTCGTCGTGAAGGAAGAGGACCAGTCCGTAATTGGTTTCGTATGAAACAACTACTTCGAGGTCATTTCTTACCCACGGACTATGAACAAATGCTTTATTTACAATACCAGCATTGCACGCAGGGGCAGCGGTCCGTGAGCGAATACACTGAAGAATTTTATCGATTGAGTGCTCGCAACAATCTCCAGGAATCAGAAGTTCAGCTGGTTGCTCGTTACATTGGTGGTCTGAGGGATCTGATACAAGATAAATTAGAACTTAACTCGGTTTGGACTCTTTCACAAGCTGTGAATTTTGCGTTAAAGGTGGAGACGCAACTCAACCGCCATTCTCGCAGTCATACTAGCAGACGGCCTTACACTGAGTCCTTCGGAGATAGCACGAAGACTAATTCGGTAACAGCCAAGCCGGCCTCAGTTACGCGAGTTTCCAATAGTCCAGCCCAGAGCCCCAACGCAAATGTTGAAAGCCGAATTCCAGGGAAAGCACCACTTATTCCTCGAGACAATCCATACAGTAAGCCCACCACCCTTAAGTGCTTTCGATGCTTTCAACCTGGACACAAGTCAAATGAGTGTCCAAATCGGCAAAGAATTCAACTCTTAGAAGGGGAATCACATGGAGAGGAGGTTGAACCAATCTCTGTTGAACCGGAATCTGAAGGAATTTTAGAAGACGTCCATGGTGATGAAGGGGATCCACTGCTTTGCGTTTTGCAACGATTGTTGATAGCACCGAAAGCCCCGAATCACTCCCAGCGCAATGCCTTGTTTAAAACCAGGTGCACTATTCAAGGGAAGGTATGCGACTTACTCATCGACAGCGGGTGCACAGAGAACGTTATTTCTCGCTCAGTAGTACAGGCTTTGCAACTCAAGACTACTAGCAACCCGCAGCCTTACAAAATTAGCTGGATTAAAAAAGGAATGGAAGTCACAGTAGCCGACATGTGCCGAGTCACATTTTCAATCGGGAAGCACTATGTGTGCGAAGTTATGTGTGACGTACTTGACATGGACATATGTCATCTCATCTTGGGTCGACCTTGGCAATACGACATGGATGCGGTTTTCCACTGCAGACAGAATGTCTATACCCTTGATTGGAAGGGCAGAAAGCTTAGACTATGTCCCCACAACCCGGTGATAACACAGGAGAAGAAGTCGGGGGCAGCTTACATCCTTGCGGGCAAGCTGCTGGTTCAATCCCGCCAAGACAGCCAGTCATTGTTGGCCCTGGTAGTCGCAGATAGCCACTTAGAAGCATCGTCCCATGACCATCCCACTGAGATTCGCCAACTATTAGCCCAATTTGCGGGCCTCTTTCCTGCCGAACTTCCTTCCGGACTCCCACCCTTGCGCTCAATACAACACCAAATTGAGTTTGTCCCCGGCGCCACTATTCCCAATCTTCCTCACTACCGCATGAGTCCCAAAGAGTACTCTATCCTGCAGGGCATTATTGAAGACTTGCTCAACAAACAACTGATCCAGCACAGTTTGAGTCCGTGCGCGGTACCCGCACTACTAGTACCCAAGAAGGACGGTCAGTGGCGCATGTGCATCGACAGTCGTGCTATAAATAAAATCACTACCAAATATCGGTTTCCTGTACCCCGTGTGTCTGATCTTATGGATCGCCTATCCGGAGCTTCGGTCTTCTCCAAGCTTGACTTACGGAGCGGGTATCACCAAATTCGCATACGCCCCGGCGACGAGTGGAAAACCGCCTTCAAGACACGAGATGGATTATATGAATGGAAGGTAATGCCCTTTGGGCTTTGCAATGCCCCCTCCACATTTATGCGGCTAATGCACGAGGTATTACAACCTTTTCTCGGAAAAATTTGCGTTGCTTATTTCGACGATATTCTCGTCTTTAGCACTAACATGGCAGACCACATTGGGCACCTTACCGAGATTTTCCAAGTCTTACAACATCACCAGCTCTATCTCAACTTAGCCAAATGCGAATTCGCTTCACCAAAAGTCCATTTTCTGGGCTTTGTCTTGTCTGCCTCGGGTATGGAGGTTGATCCACGTAAGGTGCAAGCCATCTTAGAATGGCCGATACCTCAGTCGCTGTTTGATGTGCGGAGCTTCCATGGATTGGCAAATTTCTATAGAAGATTCATACGCGGCTTCAGCGTATTAGTCGCCCCTCTCACCGATTGCTTGAAGGCTAATCGGTTCAAGTGGACAGCTGACCAACAAAATAGCTTCGAGACTCTCAAGACTGCACTTAGCTCAGCACCGGTCCTAGCACTACCTAACTTCGAGAAGCCATTCAATGTTGATACAGATGCTTCTTCCATAGGAATTGGGGCGGTATTATCTCAGAAATCCCAACCAATCGAGTTCTTCAGCGAGAAATTAAGCACCAGCCGGCAGAAGTGGTCTGCTTATGAGCAGGAACTATACGCCGTTGTTCGCGCTCTGAAACAATGGGAGCACTACCTCCTCCATCAAGATTTTGTCTTATGCAGTGACAATCAAGCCCTTCAGTACCTCAATAATCAAAAGAACATTAGCCGCATGCATGCCCGATGGATTGTTTTTCTGCAGAAGTTCACTTTTGTGTTACAACACAAAGCAGGAAAATTGAATCGAGTGGCCGATGCTCTCAGCCGAA
>NW_021600012.1:0-371 GCF_001605985.2 Dendrobium catenatum
GACATATTAAATCATCCAAAGTTGCATCTTATGATTACGGGTTCTGGAGATTGGTTTAAAACAATCATTGGCAAGAGGAAAACAAAATAGCACAGATCGAAAGAAACAAAGGTATCCGATGAACTTCCTGTCATGGTTGTTTTTCTTTTTCTTATAAAATGGTTGCTTTGCTTCTCTATTTGGGGCGTTCTAATACTATGCTTGACCAGAGAAGCTACTTTTAATTGTTGTTATTATTTCATTTTGTGGGCTCCAAAAATTCGGCCCGGCCTCCCCGCCGCACTGATTTGCTTTTTCTTTTCGGCGAGGGGAGTTTTAAAGGAATAAGTTTCAGGGTAAATTTTGGAAGGCATATGAGTTTGTAGATAAGA
>NW_021600013.1:0-207 GCF_001605985.2 Dendrobium catenatum
ACATAATTTAAAATATTTATACTATAAAGTTGCTTTAAGAAGCTAAAAAAGCCATCCCAAACGAAGCCTAAGACTCCGGCTTTGTTTGGAACGACTTTCTTATTGCTTCATAAATAAGCTTTTTAGTACAAAATTTTTAATTTTTGTATAAAAAACTTATTTAAGAAGCAGTAAGAAAGCCGTCCCAAATGAAGTCTTTGTTTGTGA
>NW_021600014.1:0-270 GCF_001605985.2 Dendrobium catenatum
GGAAAATCCAAAAATAACTTTAGAATCAAAATTTGTTCAGGGGCGCTGCCCCTTTAGACCCCCAACATCATGGGCGGACCCCCATTGACTTGAGGGGGGGCATTTGCACCCCCTCAAAAAAAAATATATTTTTTTTTAGAGGGATTGTTTGGAATATTTTGGGTATTTTTGGCATTTTGCCTCATCTCAAAAAAAATTTTTTCCCTCATTTTATAAATCCTAAGCATCTTTGCCCATCCCCAACAAAAAAAAAAATTTTTGCCCACCCTG
>NW_021600015.1:0-231 GCF_001605985.2 Dendrobium catenatum
TTTCAGCATGCGGGCTGCATTACTATGGACTATTAATAATTTCCCAGCATACGGTATGTTGTCTGGGTGGAGCACTAAAGGAAGATTTGCTTGTCCTTGTTGTGCGCAAAATACAGAATCATTGTGGTTATACAAAGGCAAGAAATTCTCTTACATGGGTCATCGTCGTTGTCTTCCAGATAATCATATTTTATGCCGCCAAAAAAATACTTTGATAACACTGAGGAAGTT
>NW_021600016.1:0-1114 GCF_001605985.2 Dendrobium catenatum
GTTTTTCTTCTCTCTATTGTGACGATAAGCCTCAAGTCCAAATCACTTAAAATGCATGCATTCTTCTCTCCTCTTTTTATTCTTCTTATTTTTTTTCTTCGACCCTTTTATACATAATGCTCAACTTAAAATAATCCATCAATGGAGTAAACCTACTTAGGGCTTATCACCACCATCTCCGATTTTTTCCTTTTATAACCTCAAAGAGAATGAGACTCGACTTTCAATTGTGAATTGATGGAGCTAGGGCGAGCCAAATCACAAGCTCAAATTCGAGCTTGAAGTCGAGTCAAGCTCAAAAGTTGAGCTCGAGCTCGACTCGCCATCGAAGAATGAGTCATCCAGCGCGTAGTTCCTCCTCCAATGGTCGGTTTGCACGTAGTTCCGCATTTGGTTCGCACGCGACTTCCGTTGTTCGCACACAATTTTGCGTCCCGCACGCAGTTCGTGTTTGACATGCTCTTTGGAGGTTCCAACGCGATCGCGATCTTCCGTCATTCTGCCTTTCGTCACCACCGTTTCGCCTTCCACCCCTTGTTGTTCTGCCTTCCGCCCCCGCTGTTCCTCCTCCCACAAGCCGCTCGACGAGCAATCGAGTCAAGTGGACGGTTGTTCGTACTCGAGCTCGATAAGCCCAACGACCAAGAAATCCTGCTCGAGCTTGACTTGCGAGCTCGATAAACTCAACTCATGAGCTTGAGCCGGCTCAGGAGGTGGCTTGACTCAGTTGCACTCCTAGATGGAGCTGCCATGCATTTTCCTTCTCTAATTAGCTGACTAGTTATCTAGATTAGACTTGAGGCTGCGATCATTAAAAAAACTCCATGTTAAATAAGTTTCATATATTTGTTTTGAAGTAAATTTATAAATCAACACAAATATTTTGTGATTAAAAAATTTCACCACTCAGCTGCAAAATATAAATGACGCCATTTTAATCTTATTTAATTGATATAATTTTATTTTAAATTTTTACTTAACCTTTTGCAGACATTTCAGAAACATTTTTTGTAGGAATTCTACCACATCAAACAATGACTTAGTCATAGCTTTAAGAACATAGATAACAAAAAGAAGAAAAAAATAAAAGAAAACACACAGATTTTTGCCTTTG
>NW_021600017.1:0-262 GCF_001605985.2 Dendrobium catenatum
CGCCGGAGAGTGATGAACTCTCCATCCAGGACATTGATGTCCATGGATCCAAATCCATGTCTTTCTTGTTCCACTAGCAAGGCAAGGACAAAATTCTCACATGTCCGTTTCGTTATTACAACCTTCTTTCTTTATGTCAAAGACAAGAAGCTACGCGCAAATTCTAATTGGATCTCGGTTGTTCTTAACAGCGATGGCTATTCATTCAAGTCTTCGGGTAGCACCACCAGATCTTCAACAAGGTGGAAATTCTCGTATTCCG
>NW_021600018.1:0-1138 GCF_001605985.2 Dendrobium catenatum
TGATTCTGTTACTCCCCATTTTAAGTTTTTCACCATACTTTGCAGCAAATACTTCATGTAAAAGGGAATCCTTGTTTTTAAAATACCTCCAAGCCAATCTTAATCTTAATGCATTCTTCTTAGCAGCACATGAAAATAATCCTCTTCCTCTGTTTACAGGTTTACACATATCTTCCCAACTAACATAGTGTATACCCGAAGTTCCATCAGATTTTCTCCAAATGAAGTTCCTGCAGATTTTATCTAGATCATCCAGAATTTGTTTTGGAACCAGTGAATGAGTACCATAGTATGTTGGCAAAGCAAGCAGAACTGATTTTACAAGGGTGATTTTACCCGCAACTGAGAGAATTTTGCTTCCCCAAATGCTAAGCAGCTTCATAGTTTTATCTGTGATGAATTGGAAGTCATCATATGAAAGTCTCCTTAATGCCATCTTTATTCCCAAGTAGTTGAATTCTTTGACAGTTTTGAAGTTCATAATTTTTGCAATGCTTTTCTTCTTTCTTCTATCAACATGTTTTCCAAACAGCATGGAAGACTTGCTATTGTTTACCCATTGGCCTGTCCAATTACAGAATTTATACAGAATCTTCTTCACCTTCTTAATTGCATTTTTATTGGCTTCAGAGAATATAACCACATCATCAGCAAATAATAAATGTGATATTTTAGGAGCATTGGTATTAATTTTAATACTACAAGTGCTTTGAGCAAAAGCATTAGAAAGAAGTTTTGCACAAAGAATAAAGAGAGTAGAAGACAAAGGACATCCTTGTCTAAGACCACTCTTAGCTTGAATCCAACTAGAATATCTTCCATTGATAATCAATGCAAATTCCGAATCTTTCACACAATTCATGAGAAGATTAGAAATTTTTGGAGGACAATTAAAGTAGACCAATACATTTTTAAGAGCTTCCCAAGATATTGAATCATATGCTTGTTCCATGTCTATTTTGAATGAGACCATACCTTTAGCTGCTTTGGAGATTCTAAATTTGTGGAAGACTTCTTGAGCAATTAGCACATGATCGGAAAATGATATCCCACGAATGAAAGCTACTTGCTCTCTTGAAATTAGCTTACGAATAACCTCACTAAGCCTATTCAAAAGGACCCTAGCTGCCACTTTGTA
>NW_021600019.1:0-258 GCF_001605985.2 Dendrobium catenatum
TTACTAGAGAATGATTAACTTAATGTGGCATTTATTGACGTTGATTAAGGCAAACAGACTAAGCAGCTCTTGCTTTTAGTTCTACTTGAATGCTGCAAAGATGTTTAGATCCAACTTTGTTCTTTAGCTTTTCATTCTGCCGGCAGCTAGAAAGCCTTATTCACTATGTCAGAGGAAGTCCAACCTGTCTAATGGAATCTTCATTCCAAGAGAGATGCATTACATGGAGTGCAGGCCGAGCCAAACAAGGGAAAGGAA
>NW_021600020.1:0-467 GCF_001605985.2 Dendrobium catenatum
ATTGCTGTCTTGAATCTCAATTTTATCCGTCAAGTTCGTCAGGGGCTTGCAGGGGGTTCTTCTACTTGGGTTTTCGTGCTTTGCACCAATTTTTTTTTTTTTTCGGTACAACAATACACTATTGCAATATTGTGTACCCAGCGCTACAGAGCTGTATAATTTTCTTGGAGACTAACATATAGTTGCATGTTTCTTTTTTTTTTCTGTTTGTAAGAGATCGGTGCAGGGGTGAATAGAGACAAGGAAAGAGCGAGAGAGAAGAGAGATTTGTACTATTTCTCCTAAATTTTCATAGTGAATTTTTCTGTGTGATGCGGCTCCATAGTTTTTTCTCAATTTAAAACATTTTCATGTTAAATCTTAATGTACTTTCTTTCAGTTGCATTTTATTTTTCTTGTTTGTATTCACCATGTGATTTACGTCCCCCACAAAAAAAAGTCAAAATAATCCCTTGATTATTTATGGG
>NW_021600021.1:0-319 GCF_001605985.2 Dendrobium catenatum
GAACTGGAGAGGAGATGGGGCCTTCGTGCAAACTGGAGAGGAAGACCGAGCAGGGGATTTGCGAACTGGGAGAGGAATCGTGGCTTGAAGTGCTGAGGGAGAGATCATGTGGGTTTAGTTCGGCCTCAACCAATCCTATTAACTATTCATTTGAATTAGTTTTAAGTTTATAGTCGTACCCTCTCTAATTAATGGCTAAGGTAAAAAAAATGTTTATATTTTAAGAGAGGGATGATTTTTAATTAAGTTGGGATGAAATAACTTGGGCAAGTCGAACTCGTGTTGATTTGAGTTTAGATTAGTTTATAATGAATTAATT
>NW_021600022.1:0-220 GCF_001605985.2 Dendrobium catenatum
TGGTTTGTTTTCTACATTTTCCATATAGTTTACATCTTATGGTCATGTTTCTATTCGTGATGGAAGCATGAATTATTTAAAGCTAAAAGAAGAGTATTTTAATATCATGCATAAATCATATGATCTATGAAATGGGAAAGTTATCACTACATATGGCCTTGTTCTTGTTTTGATTTTTTTTGGTAAATTGTTAAAGCATATATTGTTTCCACGATTGATG
>NW_021600023.1:0-294 GCF_001605985.2 Dendrobium catenatum
TCTACAATGGATTCAATATCAAAATAGGGTTTTGAAATATGATATTTCTATAATTAAACATGATTCAAAGAATAACATATTATTTCGAAAGATAAACATGAAATTCTTAGGAATGTGTTTAAAAATAGAACTAAACTTTTTGAAAAATTTATTCATTCTTTTATTTAGATATAGCAAGAAAAATATTATATCATCTTGAAAGACGAACATAAAATTCTTCAAGACATCCAAAAACAAGAATGAGTTTTATAAAATTTATCATTTCTAAAATTGAATATATCAAGTAGGAAATTA
>NW_021600024.1:0-221 GCF_001605985.2 Dendrobium catenatum
AAGTTTCTAACTAGGTTTTGCCTCGAGATTCGTGCCCGATCAAGATAATTTTGCGATGCCGTATCAGTTGCCCCCCTATTTTCGGACGTCGTAGCTTCAGAAGTCCGAAAATATGTGTCACAAATTTTGGAGAATTTTTTCTGAGTGACCCAGGATTGATCTGGATTGTAGAAGCCCCGAACGGCTCCGAAAATGCCAAAATTGAGTCCGGGACGTCGAAA
>NW_021600025.1:0-944 GCF_001605985.2 Dendrobium catenatum
TTGGTCCACATCAAACCACTTCCTTCGCCAAACCAACTCACCCTTTCATGTTGGAGAGACTAACTCTTTAGTCAAAGATGCTAGGACAATCCAACATGTCCTTAGCACCTCCATATATCCAAAAGCCAGGGACCGAATCCACATTACTCCACTACTTTCCTTGACCACTTTCTTCATTATGGCCCGGAGAGAATTCAATGCCACTGATCTACTCTTTCTCTCCATCGATCACCTAACAACTATTCGCGATCCAGGCCATAAGAGAAAACAAAATCTTGCCTTAGGACACATCATAGCCTACATTCTTGAAACCAAATACAATCTCCAATATCCTGCTCATTACGACCTTCATCCTCCTTGCTACTCGAACAATTCCTTCACTATCCTTCATAGTACTCATCTTCACCCAGGAGATGGGGAAGGTCGGGTGGCTAGGGAGGAGGAGGCTCCCACTCCTGCTCCCTTTCCTGAACCTGTTCCTCTCCACCAGCACTCACCTGTTGATCAGTTTATTGAGAGGTTTGATCGATGGGAGACCCGCTTTGACACCTACGTTGCTGCACAGGAGCAGCAACACTCTGAGGACATTGCCTGCTACGAGCAACACCTCACTGAGGATTTAGCCCATTTTGACAGCTACCTCACCCACCACCAGCAGCAGCATGACCAGGACATCGCCTGGTTCAATGCTCAGTTTACCACGCTTGCCAGCTACTTTCACCAGCCACCTCCACCACCTCCATCTGATGATCAGGGTCCTTCATTTTTCTAGTCTATGTTTTTCTGCTATTTGTTTCCTGTTTATGTAGTTTGCATGTTAGTCTTTGTTTGTTGTGGTTTTTTCTTTTGTATCTGGACCCTGATGACAAAAGGGGGAGTAGGGTAAGGTAGGAAAAGTTGTTGGGTTTGTAACATTGAAATTCTAATGGACTTTTTTTTGTGGA
>NW_021600026.1:0-393 GCF_001605985.2 Dendrobium catenatum
AGCTTCTACCAAGGTTCTATTCTTCCTTTCTGCTATAACATTTTGTTGTGGTGTTCTAGGGGCTGAGAAATTATGTTCTATCCCTAGTTCTTGACATAATGATTCGAACCTATCATTTTGAAATTCTCCACCATGATCGCTATGAATTGTTGAGATTTCACAATCTAATTTCCTCTAAATCCATGTGGAGAATATCTTAAATTCCTCAAAAGACTCATTCTTATGTGCTAAGAATCTTACCCAAGTGAATCTAATGAAGTCATCTAAAATCAAAAAACCATAATTTTTTCCACTTAGGCTGGCTGTACTAACGGGTCCAAATAAGTCCATGTGTAGGATTTTTAGTGGCCAAGCGATGATCACATCTCTAATTGAGTGAAATGATGTTTTGAC
>NW_021600027.1:0-1147 GCF_001605985.2 Dendrobium catenatum
TTGTTTTTGCTCTAGTGTGTACTAACATTTCAGGAAATCAACTCCATGAGATGTAGACTTCAAATTATTCATTTATAAATTACAAGTTTTGAAATGAGAGGGAGTGATTGTAATTGAGTGAAAAATCACAACACACACTCTTGGGGGATAATTTTTGTGAACTGATCGTATGGGACAAACCTTGTTCGTACGGGATGATCATGTCAATTAACCCTCAAAAGATCAATGGAACGAACAGGCGGGTAGAAAATTTTCTAAGTCCTAATCGTCCAGAACGAATTTAATATTCATTCCGGGACGAACGTCTCTGGATTCTTACCTTGCACTGTTTGTCCAGATGAAAAATATGATTCGTACCGGGACGAAACTCTCTGTATGAGATCGTACAGGATAAAATAAATTTTTGTCCCTAGATGAAGCTCTTTGTATGAAATTGTATAGGACAAAATAAATTTTCATCCCTGGACGAAGCTCTCTGTATAACATCATCCCATGATGAAACCTGTCCATCCCAGGACGAACTGAACTGTCTTACGTCAGTTGGTTACGTCCTGTAGAATTTTGGGAACCGACCTATAAAATAACCGTTTCATACCGAATGAACATAGTTCATACGGGACGAAGAGCGTGTACGAACATAGTTCATACCAATATACATTAGGATGGTTTCCGACACTTTAAGTAAAATCGTCCAGGACGATCCACGATCGTACGGGACGAACCACTGCATACAGAATTGAAAACTTACAGTTTTTGTGCAGTCTTTCTTGTCTTTTGAATATATAGTTCAAATTAGACTGCCACCCAATCTTTTTGCTCATTGATCTTCGTGCCTATTGGAAGAACAGTAAAGGAGAGAGTGAGAGAAAGCATTCAAAGAAGGATTTTTACCACTGGAGCGTGAAGACTTTGCATGGTGTTCAAAGGTAAGATTTCCTACTTATGATTTGAGATTACTTCACTCTTTTTGTTTCTTCCTTCTAGATTTCTTATGAAGAGATTTGTCAAGGAGATCCGATTCTTTGCCAACACTAGGATAGTGTGAAAGGACGAAGGGTTCTCTGTCCACACTAGGAGAGTGTGAATGGACGGTGGGTTTTCTGCCCACATTAGGAGAGTGTGAAAGGACGAAGGGTTCTCTGCCCAC
>NW_021600028.1:0-310 GCF_001605985.2 Dendrobium catenatum
TTGATTCATCGATATTATGGATTTATTGATTCACGGATATGATTGATACTACTGACACGGATACTGATACTATAGATTCACTGATACATTGATTCATAGTACCGATCATTGATTGATTGATTGATTGGATTGATTGTTTATTGATTTATCGATTTAATTGTTGTATATGATTTTATTGCATTGATTAATCGTATTGGTTTGATTTCAATCGTATTGGTTTGATTTCAATTGTATTTCGCTGTATTGATTTGATCGTTTATTGGGATTTTTAGTCGATTGATATTATTGACCGGAAGTAATTGCTTTACTG
>NW_021600029.1:0-16540 GCF_001605985.2 Dendrobium catenatum
AATTTAAAATTTTTGATTTTAAATTAAACACATTAATTATGACAGTATATCGCCTCGGGACGCTGATAATATCGTCTCTCTACAATGGGTTCAAATTTCAAAATTTTAAATTATAATCAATTATTGTAGTCAAACTCAATGGGAACAACACCATATGATCTCGAAAGATCAAAATGACGTTCAATCAATTATTTAACTATATAATTCGGATAAAGATTCATTAATTTCATAATCAAATATGATATAAATATATATCTTCCCGAAGAAGATATATTACCTATTACCGATTTTTGCATATGACGATGAACGATCGCCATTTTGTTTGAACTTCAAAGTAATTAATTAAAGTTTTGAAAACTTAAATTTTGAAAATCAGGTCGAGGTTTCTAAATCTCCTACGAGCTGCAAACCCTCGATGTTAATTACATCGTAGGAAAAAATTGGATTTTTCTACAATACTCTCATTATAATAGAGGTAAAAAATTTTATTTAATGTTTTTGCCAAAGTTCGATATCAAAGGATGTAAGGGTTTGGATATTTCAAGTGGATGATTCAAAATTGAAGACTTATTCTAGAGTCCAAAGAAGAAGCGGTTAGGAGGTGTTTTGAGAATTCCAATTAACTTCAGAAGACCCAGGCTATTCTAAGTGTTGGCCGAATTTGATTGAAAGAGCATATAATTGAAATGGTCAATTTTATTACGAATTTGGATTAGATCAGAGGTGGTGACGGTTTAGTAGCCCGAGCTAGGGTCAGAACCGACAGTCTAAATTAGGGCACTTGAAATGGGCCCGACCTAGCTAATGTAGTGCAATCTGGACTTACCCCGGCCTGGGATTAGGGAAGCCAGCTAACCACCTAGGCGCTTTACAAAAATGTACCGCGTTCCATTTAATGATAGAATGGGTATGGGACGCTGTAGATAAATTTTTGAGAACGGGGATGACATCTAGAGTGAGGATCCTAATTGATCCCTCTTGACTTCATGTTGGGATTAGATGTTTAAGCTAATCGTAATTAAAAGATTTAAATATTTTAAATTTTCTGTTCGCTAAATGCGATGATGCCACATCGACTTCGATTAATATGCTTGAATTGAAAGAAGAACTTTGAAATGAAAACTCCCGGCGATCCCGGGCTGACTTCTTAAAATGTATTAGGATTTCTATGTGACTTTAAAATTTTTAATTGATTTAAGTAAAAAATTTTTGTTAAGTCCTTAAGAGCCTTACAATCGGATTCTAGGCTAAATCAAAAAGGCATTGCAGGTAAAAAGACTAGAAAAGCAAGTAGTATCTACTGCTTAATCAATTAAATAAATCAATTAAATCAATAGCTCAAATTGAATGTCCATGTGGCAAGTGCCACTTATTATTATCATCCCAGATTTACAGAAGTAAGTGGCCAGGCACCACTGACAACAACCCGGATTTCTAATCCTAAGACTCAAGTGACTTTGAAATAGGTTCTTCTCGTTATCCACTTCTTCATCCTTTGCTACTTCTTGGAGTCGGGTTCCAGATATCCAAATGTAAAGAAACCCCCTGAATGGGGTGTTATTTTTCTCTTTGTATAATTTTTAAGTTCATCCAAATTTGGATCTCCAAATGGAGAGGGACTTCTCCCTTGAAGGGATGGTTCCCTTTCTCGTTGGATTCCCAAATTGGATGTTTTTAACATCCCCATTATGAATCAGTTTAAATAGTTTAACAACCACATCAATCAAAATTTACATTAAGCAAAATGAAAAAATCCGTTAGACTCGATCCTGCAATGTTATCCTAATAATCAATAGTTATATATAATCCCAAGCAGCTTAATATTTGATCTCAAGCAGGTGGATTTATTTTGAAATTTAAATGCTCAAAAGAGTGCACACGTAAATAAATAAACAATCAATCAATTTCGTAAGGCTAGCATAACAGCATAACAGTGATAAGCTCAAAACCTGGCACACATGCGAAAAAAGTCACCCACCCGGCCTAGCCTAAAACTAGAGTTGGTCTGTCCAACAAACATCTAAAGTGCAATGATGTGAGGTAGGTCGATGTGGCTTTTGATATGTCATATTAGGATCTTTTAGATTGAAGTTTCTTAAGGTTCTGAGTTGGTTGAATGGCTTAAGGAAATTTAATGAAGTTTAAATCTAACTGGCTTTGGAATAACTTTTAAAATTAATTCTTAATTATTTCTGGAAAACCACCTTCTGTGTCACACCAAGGCCGTGAAGTTTATGTTCACTTCCTTGGGCTAAGCTAATAGCCTCGTAGGCTTGGGATTACCTAGTGTACCCAGTATAATTAAGTAATTTGATTGCATCTAAGGTTGAGAGTTAATGATTATAATTGTTGCTGAAATGCTTGTAAGGCACTTTGAAAGTTCCTTAGGGATGTTAACACCCTTATGAACTGCCAAGGCTACAAAGAGAGAGGTGAATTGGATTAACTTAAAACCAAAGTTAAAACTCACACAAAATCCACCACATAAATCAAGTCAAAAATTAAAATAATGCAATAATAAAAATAAGAACCACCAGATTTATAGTGGTTTCGCGTCCAAACCTTGACCTACGTCCACTCTTTGGAGGCCCACCCTCAAGTATTGCATAATCGTGACTCTCCTTTAGCCCCCACAGCTAGGCGGAGAAGTGCCCTTACAAAAATCACTTCCCCCTTCCCGGTGCGCGAGTCGCCGGGTCTTTTGACACCAAAGGAGATAGTTCTCTCTTTGGAACTTACCTCAAACAAGCATTAAATCCGCATGGCTACTAAGGTGCGCGAGTTCGTCTCGAGCACCGTGTGGATCCCTACCCACTCCCTTTGAGTTCCTCCCCCTTACAGAATCTTTCTCCTCTCTAAACTCCACCCTTCCTCTCTTCCCTTTCAGCTCTCTCCTCTCCAAGTTTCCCCCACAAGAAAAGCTATTAATGGCTGCCAAAGACATCCTGTACAATGATGCTCAGCCTCTTGCGCGTGCTTATCGACAATAGAGAAACCGTTACTGGCCTAAAAACGAAGCTACATTAATGCAAGTCTGCCGACATTATCGCTCCAGGACGATAGCATAATCGTCCTTGGTCGATTAGTTCAAATATGGGAAAAATCATCCTAAATATCGCCCTAAATGAAGCTGGACGATGTTCTAATCCGTCCCTTGATGATTTGCCGATCGGCTTGGACGAAACATTCCCATTAATTGCTTTCCAAAACTACCTGAGAAATTTTAGATAAAAAATTGACCTGGATCGGCCAAGGAACGATATGATTTATAGTCCAGGCCCGATTATGCATGGACGATATCCAAAAAATAAGGAATTTCCTAAGTAGATAATGCGGCAGAATCTTGCTGTAAAATTGAGCGATCTCCTGGCCGATAACAAAATATTGTCCATGGACATGTGTTTTTGTTATAAAGATGGCTGCTTTAATAACGGATGCCTAATACATTTCAACCTTTTGTAGATCCCGTCCAGGAACGATACTGCCATCTCGGACGATTTACCAAAAATAGAATCTTTTAGGGCACAACTGAAAATCTATCCAAGTTACAACTCTCAGAATGCCACCACCAAATACAAAGACTCAAGAAAGAAAAAAGAAATTACAAATGACTACTAGCTTTTACCCAATCCTTGAGCTAGGTTCCAGTTACAGTCTGATGGCTGGAATCTGAAACGTATGCACATAAGGCAATCTTAGAGAATAAGGGAATGTTTTGCATCTCAAAATCATAACATAGATCCGCAACAATCGCCCCCTTTGATGATGACCAAAACATTTCAATTGAAATATTTTAAAAAAGGCAATTTCTCCTAATCTCCGCCACTCACTCAGAAATAAACCCTTTTTTTTAAAAAAAAATAAGGGGAGATTAAAATATTTTGTTATTTTTAATTTTTTGAAACAAGATGACAAATATGATAACAGTACAAAAAATTCAACATGCATTGTGTTCTCCCCTTGGACATTATCAAAAGAGAAGGCATGCACAAATAAAAAAACAAAATGATAGAAGACAAAAACATGTCCCTAATCTAGAAAACAATTTCTTTAAATGAGAAAGTTCTCTGGTTTTAATCAAAAAACTTTAGTAAAATTGGATGACAACGCTTAGCCCAGAAAAAAGTAAGAAATTCATAAATTTTTAATCTAAGCTCAAGTTCTTTTATAAGGCTTAAAAAAACTTTTTAATTCTATATCACCAAATAAAAAACATAAAACGGGCAAAAGAGAAAACATTATTTCTCTTCAAACTTCCTTTCATAAAACATAAATCTAATAGAAGATCAATTGCACGAATTGCTTGAAATCAGGAACCAAGATTTTCAAGCACAAGTTTCAAACATATCAAGGATTTTCTTAAGTCTTTAGTAGTATTAAGAAAATAAGCATATTTTTTTGTGGGCTCATTTTAGTGCCCCTTTATCACTGAATGGTCTCTTGAGCATCTTTTGATCTTTAATACAACTTTGTAGTGTATTTTTTTTTTTAATTCTTGGTGTCACTTGATATTTTGGTTTTGCATCATTGGCCACTTTTTTAATTATCTTCAAAACGCACAACGATATCGTCTATGCTTTCTTTCTTATATTTTCAAAATCAAAGTAAACCCAAATTATGACAACACGAACAACTTGATTAGAAAAATTTTTATGGTGGATTCAACTCTTGCAAAAGATTCTATGCGCACTAGAAAAAATGTTGGGAGATAAAAAATGTTTCAAAATCCATTTTAAAATATGATGAAGATTTTGAAATCAAAAGTAAAATAAACCTCTTTTAAGAAAGAGAGAAAGAGAAACAAAAAAACGAAGTTTCCTTTCCTTTGACGTTTTGGAGAGTCAACTCGATTACCAAAGATTTAAAAAAAAAACATGAATAGATTTTCATTTTTAAAAAAGTGATTGTGTGTGTTGATCAGAGGAAAAACTTTCACGAAATAAAAAATATCAAAGAATAAACAAAACTAAAAAAACAAAAAATAAAAAAAAGGAAAAAAAACAAAATCACAACACAAAAAACACGAAAGGCTCTTACCATTATCTCTCTCCTGGTCCGATGCGGTTTACGAGACCAGATCGCCCATGAGATTTTTTTTGCCTTTCATTATTCCCCAGTTTAAATTTATGCTTCGCCTTGCCCTTTTCTTTTGTAGAAAGAATTCTTAAATTTAGGGCACTGATTTTTTCAATGTCCAGGGCTTCCCTGGCATCGAAAGCAAATAACGGTCAGAAGAAATCTGGACATCCTTACCACTTTTACCTTTTTTTCACTTTTCTTATGGCTTAGATGAGCTGGTTGGTGATTTACTTGACACGTCAGTTGCCTTTGTCACCAACTAGGCGATCTCTTTCTGTATCTCCAGCTTTTTAGAAAACATAGTTTCAACCTGCATTCCAAAAGTCTTTGACCATCTTTGCTCAGTAGGCAAATGATTTGAGCCAATTCAAATTATCAAAGGAATTATACATTCAAATTTTTTGATTCACATAATAGCAATAACTTTGGCATCAAAATTTTTAAGTAAACAACAAAGATATTGTATTGACTTTTTCAAAATGTGGGGAAAAATCTTTTTTCTAAAACATTAATGAGTTTTACAATTTAATAAATATGGTATACCATGTTATAAGATCGTTTCAAAAGGTTTATGGAAAATAATTTAAAATTCATGCATTAACAAAATTCAACTTGGAATTGCTTGATTTAAAACTAGTGCCTTCATATTTGTGTTTGCCAATTCTATCCCCAAACTTTCTTATCGGAGTGCACGTGGATAACTAACATAAAATCATCAGAATTAAAGCACATGTTAAAAAGTAATTTTAAGATTCGGCATATCATTATGAGCCATTGAGTTGTTCTTCCCTGTTGCATTGACTAAAAGGTAATATCAATTTTAACTCCTATTACAATTCGTAACGGTTGGGATGGAATAACCAAGTTTAAAATCATATGCCTTCCATGCGAAATCAATCCGATTGCTAAGAAAATAGACAATGCAAGTTTCCAAAAATAAATATATATTTCAATAAAAAGACGGGTATGGTGATTGAATACCTTCCGCAATAGCACGATTAGCCATGGATCGAAATTCAAAAAGCTTTAAAAAGCTTATTTTTATTTTGAAAAACTTCTCTGATACCACTTGAAAAGTGCCTGAGGCACTTTTGAAAGTTCCTAGGATGGTAAACCCCTTATGAACCTAGCCCAAGGCTACAAAAGAGAAGGTGAATTGGATAACTTAAAAACCAAAGTTAAAACTCAAAACCAAATTCACCACATAAATCAAAAGTGCGAAAAATAAATATGCGAAGCAATAATAAGAATAAGAACACACCGAATTTATAGTGGTTCGATAACACCTTTGACCTACGTCCACTCTTTGGAGGCACCTCCAATACTTGCACTAAAATCATGATCTCCTTTAGCCCCCATAACAAGGCGAAGAAGCCCTTACAAAAATCACTTCCCCTTCCCGATCGGCGGAGTCCCGGGTTTCTTTTGGACACCAAAGAGATATTCTTCTTTGGTGAACTTAACCTCAAGACAAGCCTTTTGAATCCGAGGTACTAAGGTGCGAGTTCGCCGGAGCAACCGTATGGATCTCCCACCCTTACCCCTTGAGTTCATCCCCTCACAGGATCTTCTCCCTCTCAAACTCTACCCTTCCTCTTCCCTTTTCAAGCTCTCTCTTCAAATTTCCTCCACAGAACGAAGCTATAATGGTTGCAAAGACACTTTACAAAGTGTCTTGTCATAGCTTAAATATAGAGCTAAAAAATGAGGCTCATTAATGCAAGTTTGCTGACATTATTTGTCCAGGACGATAGGCATACCTCGTCCTGGCCGATTAGTTCAAATATGAGAAATCGTCCTGAATATTGCCCTGAAATTGAAGCTGGACGATGTCTAATCGTCCCGGACGATCTTGCATTGGCCTGGACGAAATCCCATTAATTGCTTTCCAAACTTGCCTGAGAAATTTTGGAAAAAATTGACCTGGATCGGCACAGGACGAATATTTTATAGTCCAGGCGATGTATACCAGGACGATATCCAAAATAAGATTTTTCCTAAGTAGTATGGCGGCAGATTCTTGCTGAATTGAGCCGATCGTCGTGGCCGAATACAAAATCATCCAGGATGATTGTGTTTTGCATATAGACGGCTGCTTTATATGAGGATGCCCCTAATAGGGTTTCAACTTTGTCAGATCGTCCAGGACGGTTATAAATATCGTCCCAGACGATGTTACCCAAAAATAGAAATCTTTAGGGCACAATAAAAAATCTTCCAAGTACAAATCATCAGGATGCCACACCAAATACAAAAGACTCAAGAAGAAAAAAGTTTACAAACTGACACGACTAGTCTACCCATTCTTGAGCTGGGTTCCAGATTGCAAGCTGATCGTGTTGGACCTTGAAATATAGCACATAAGGCAATGAGAAGAAATTGGGAATGTTTTCTTTATCATCAAATCATAAACCAACATTCCGCAACAGTTTGATTTCTGGTTTTAGGTGTTGGTTAAACATTTCTGGAGCTTTAAAATAATTTCAAATTTTTAAGAATTTTGAAATTTTAATCATTTAATTAAGGGATCAAAAGTGACTTTAAAAAAGTGTTTTATGGAAAGTAGCATTTATTTAAAAATGACTAGACGCTTAATACGATCAATTAGACAATAGGTTCCGCTAACAAATCCGGGTTTTTCTGCATTTATTTATTGAGGGTTTCTTAAAAATTTTAACTAGGTTTGATAAAAAAGTTGACTTTTTGATTTTGACAATTTCAGGAATTTTAATATTTTAATAAAATATTAGGACATGTATTATGAGTTGAATGCAAGTGAGTTTTACTAATTTTGATTTTCTTTAATTAGTTATGAATTGTTGAAGTTATAACTATTTTTTGAATTTTTAAAAAAAAATTTTTAATTAAGGGCCTTTTTTGTGGATTTTGCTCCCAAATGAGATTCCCAACTCCTTGAAATTAGCTCAAAGGTCAGGAGTGACTAAGGAAGAGATCCCAAGTAGTTGAACTTTCAAGTCAAAATAATGTGTATCCTAATTTTTAGAATTTTTTTAAGTATCTCTTACACATAAGTCCTAATTATTGTCCTTAAATAATTGCATTAAGTGATGGGTTGAATCAAATATTCTTTACTACCCTTAACTTACATATAAAGCATGTATGAAAACACCATAAACACATTCAACACCTAAATCTAGGAGAGGCCTTGACTAAGTGCATGTGTAGGCACCATAAGCTATGCAAGATTAAAAATAAGACTAAATTGATTAGAAAAACTTAATCAAGAATATTAATAAATAAAATTATTCAATGATTAATGATCACTCCCCATTAATTTATTCAATCAAGGCTTAATCAAATTTAAAATTTCAAAGGGATCTCTCAAAATGTAATATTTAATAAATATAATTTTAAAATAGTTTTGAATATATATAATTATATATAAAAACTATACATAAGATATAACCTTTTAAAATAGAATAATTAAAAGATTATGAAATAATTTAAAAAATGAGAGATCCTATGTTATTTTCAATGTTCATTTTGAAAATAATTTATTTTTAAATATTATATATTTAATTAAATATTAAATATAATTAAATATTTTTAATACTATAAATAATTTGATTTTGAACTTAAATTTCAATTAAATATGGATTAAGATTTATTATTAAATATAACATATATCTTAAATTAATTTAATTTCAAATTAAAGAATTAAAAAATTATTAATTAATATGTTAAAATTAACATTTTAATGCTATTTTTTTAGGAATTTTAAAATATTTTAAAATTTAATATAATATTTACAAATCCTTCAAAAATATTTAAAATTTTGTAATTTTTTTAAAAATAAATATTAATTTAAAATACTTATATTAATATTAAATATAATTTAAAATAAAAAATATTTTAAATTAAGAGTTAATTTTAAATACTGTAACAGTTTAATATTTTTTAAACTATATTTTATCATTTAAATTAATTTTCTATTTTTTTAACTTAAAAAGAATATTTAAATATTTTAAACTTAAATGGCACGCGGAAATGCCACGGGGCACTCCGCTGATTCGTCCGACGGAACACACCAATGATTGGTGACGGCGTCGCTGGGGGGCCCACACGTTTATACTTAACCACGTCAGAGCGGACATCCGCCGTTTGATCCCCCTCTCCTATGATCTGAGGGCTGGGATCAAATCCCGCTGTTTGATCTCGGTTAAATGAATCAAACAGTAGAGGCTATTCCGTTGTTTCGAAATGGGCGGTTTGAGATCGCACTGGATGGGTTCCTATCGTGGATTCATCATGCACGGCCGAACAGAATCACATACTGGATTAATCTGGGCCGTTGATCATGCGATTGACGACCCAGAAAATGTGCAGTTCATGCACGTTGCGAACCGAGACTCCAACCCAAAAGAATGGCTAGTTCTCTTGATTGAATCCATAGTTTAACTTGAAATTTTAAACATAGAATACTCTAATGAAGAGCATCAATGGGGATTTAAATTTACGGCTTAAAATGAGCTTTTTGAAAAGTTAAATTATCCTATGTGTCTTATGCTAGGGTTTAAGCTTTTCACCTCGATACTGGACGGTTTTACCCGTTTAATGGATTGTTGCATTTGTAGGCTGTCCACGCTCCATTTTGTAGAAGACACCACGAGCTGGAAATGCCTGGATCGATCCCTATGAGCCCTTGACCGAAAATCACCTCGGTTCGCCGGGAAGCCTGTCGCCGGCGAACTTCTAACGGTGGGATTCGAATATATCCGTGGGGAGAAGGCCCTAGGGATTTGAAATGGATTGGATACTCGATTTTGAGAGCTCTGGTTAGAGAGAGAGCTAGGTTAGAATCAGGGTTCAAAATAGGGTATTGCCCTATTCAAAACGACCCAGGTAGTTCGAATGGCTTGGATTGAATGATGCACTCCCTAGATGCATGCCAAGTGGCAAGGGAGTGGTTGAAAGGCTGAGAACAAGTACATCCCAAGGACATCCACGTGGAAAGGTCTTTTGGCTTCATGTGAGCATGTGGGAGAGATCCAAGCCATTGGATGATGATCTAAGGGCTAGGGAGAGCTCTATGAAGGTTCTAGAATCCACTTAACCTGCTGGAGATAATTGGATTATAGGGGATTAGGCTTAAGGATTGATTTGACCCTCTTTGACCCATATAATGGCTTATGTTGGCTGTTTGACTAGTCAAACAGTCAAATATGTGCTGAGGTGGCAACCAAAGAGAATTGAGGAGCTATTTGAGTGAAGTCTTGAGGGTTCAAATGAGAATGCATGGTGGTTTGATTAAAACTTTGGATATTTCAGCAAGTATATGAGTTGACTTGGTCAACTATACCATGATTTGACTCATGCTAGACTTAGAGAGGTCCAAAGCATGAGGATGAAGGGTCTTTGACATTCGAAAAGCTTAATTGAATTGGATTTGGATATAGGCCTTGAATTAGTCTGAATGGGTCAGGTTTGACTAATCTGGGCCTAGTTGAACAAGTCAACTAGTGACTGGGTCAGGAGTCCAAACAAGTCAAAATCACTAAGTAAAGTGATCACAAGGGCTTGACAGAGATTTGCATGCATTTGAGGTTTGATTCAAAGTGAAAAAGCTTAAGGGTTGACTTGGTCAACCTAGGTTGACTGGGTCAACTAGGTTGACCCAGGGGGTGGGTCTGGGCCGGACAGGTTTGAAATGATATTTGGAGACCATTGGAGGAGGTCCCAAGGTCTGGGAGGTCAATTCAGTCAAAATGCCTATTTTGACCTTTAAGGACCTATTCGGTCAACCTAGGTTGACTTGGTTTGGGTCTAACAGTTTTTGTTTGATATTTGAAACTTGCTGGAAGTGGCTCCAAGTAATTTGGAGTTCATTTGGTTTGAAATCGATATTTGAATCCCATAGGGGTATTTTGGTCATTTTGACCCCTGGTCAATTAGGGGTCAAAATGGGTTCACCAAAATGCAGTTTAATTTTCAATGGTTCAGGATTAAGTGTTTGAAAGTGATTGGAGACTTTGTAGAAAGCTCCAAGGCCAGGATCTACTGGGTGACGGGTCCAGTGGCATAGGCCGTAAATATTTAAAGGTTTTACAGTCTTTGGATTTTGATTAGGTTCCTGGGGTTAGAGACCTCAGAATTGACTCAAATTTGGATGGTTACCTCTAGAGACATGTCCCATCAATATGTAATTGACAGACTCTGAATCAGAGGTCATTTGACTGAGTTTCGAGGTATTTGAAAATCCATAAGAAAAGGCTTTTGGGACTTGGCCTTTCGACTTAGGATTTTGGTCTGGATTCTTAGATTTGATCTGGATTTTGAGTTTGAAAGAGTAGATTTGATCATAGGGTCTGGATTAGATCCTAAGGTCTGGAGTCTAGAAGGATCCTAGGACCTAGAATGGATCCTAAGGTCTGGATCTAGAAGAATCCTAAAGTTTAGTTTGATCTGGAATCTAGATTGATCTGGGGACTGGATTGGCCCAAGTGACCTCATACAAAAATGAGGTCAACAGTCGGCTGGTAAGGGGCACGAGAAAAAGGGAGGGGAAGAGGCCGGGTGTATGGGGGTGTGGTGAGGAAGAAGAAAACAGGAAAATAAAGATAAGGCCAAGAGCTCACCTATGTGGGTTGTTGAGTATTCCGGTGTGAGCCTCTACTAGGTCTCCTCTCGTTCTCTCAAGCTCTCAAGCAAGAAGAAGAATGAAAATCTCAAAAATTTATTAATCAAACATTAACCTCATACAAAAGAAGACCTCTTTATATAGGTCTCATCAAAAGAAAAATAACATGACTCAAATGCTCAAAGGGCTACAACAATGACTAAATATTCATAAGGGCAAAATAGTAAACTGAAAAATTGAAATTAAAAGATATATGGAAAACATCAGAAATATAAGCTCCTAATCGTAGCCGTCGATCTACGATTCCTTCGCCGGTAGACCTGCCTAAAATGTCTGTCGATGACCTCATCATTATCCCCAGGTGGGAGAAAACTTGACCCCTTCGAGTATCTCTGGCGCTCTCGTATAACTCTAAGAGATCTAGATCTAGGATCTGTAGCTCCTCGCGATCAATCCATGTGTCCTCTGTCGTGGGGTCCCTTTCTAGTGCACTAAGTACCTTCGCCGTTCTCCTTCCTTCGTGGAAATGATCTCATCATCAAGTATGACTTCTATTTTCTCCGCATTGGGTAAGTGGGGCAATTTGGGGAGTGGAGGTAGGCTAGGGGTCTCACCAGGTAGGTTCACACAAGGCTCATTTGTAAGTGGATTCTGGGGGTTAAACTCTGGTCCCTCGAAGGCTACTAAATCTTCTATATTAAAGGTAGGATTGATGTTAAAACCTTCGGGGAGGTCTAGCACATAAGCATTACTATTTATCTTGGAAATTATTTTGAACGGTCCAGCGCTTCTTGCATGCAATTTCTTCGCGGATTCGGGAGGAAAATGCTCCGAATCCAGGGCGTATATGGGGGATCCTTGGTTAAATTCTATATCCATTTCTTTGGCAGTCACAAGGTGCAGGCCTTTACTGGTTATTGGGGTAGCAGGCTTATCTTCATCCTTACTATTCTTTGGTTGGGAGGGCATAAGTTTAATCTTTTTACCGATATGTTCAAATACACAGGTATTTGTTCTCCCATAAATGTGGACGTCGTTGTCAAAAAGCCACGGGCGCCCAAGGATTATCTGGCCAACATCCATAGCCAAAACGTCACACCAAATCTTTTCTTGATACCCAGCAAATGTTATAGGTATGAGGTTCCTATCCTTAATTTCAATTGTCGTTGAGCTAATCCAAGCAACTTTATAGGGATTTGGGTGGGGTGTTGCCTTAATATTAAGCTTGGAAATCATGGCGGAGGAGACGACATTAATTCAACTTCCACTGTCTATGATGATTTTACAACTCTTGTCTTCTATCTTAGTAAAAGTGTGGAAAATAGATGTCCTATGTCAGTCATCATTAGGTTTAGATGGGACAAGGCACATCTAATGACCATCAAATCAGCAGGGGTGTCATCCTCAAAGAAATCTTCCTCATCTTCCACATGGTGGACCAAATCAGTGTCGGGTTCTTCTTCCTCAACAACTTCCTCAATTATAGTTACCTTGTACAGGCTGGAACATTGGGAGGCAATGTGTCTATATCCATGACATCTAAAACACTTAGTGCTGGCAGAGGTTTTGGGGGCTTCCCATTCTGGTGTTTTGCCTTTATAGTATGGATGAGGTTGGGTTTGATTCGGGGAGGGTCTACTACTCGGGAGCCCAGTAGGTTTGTTGGCCGGTTGGCTAGAGGAAGACCTGAATGGGTTGGGGTGAGGGTCGGGGTTTCTAGAAGTATGACTTCTAGATTCTTCCAGATCTAACACGAGACTACAGGCAGCTTCAAATGTGTTCACTCCTCTTGCAAACAATTCATTCCTAAGATCTTCTCTTAATCCAGCTCTAAACATCAATAGAAGTTGGGCAGGAGTGGTGGTTTCTTCTCCGTTACAACGTATCATGAAATCATCAAAGCCGTAATGTATTCTTTCACGGGTTTGTTTCCTTGGGTCAACCTATTCCAACGATCCAAAAGCCTAGGGTAGTAGGATGGGGGAAGTTACTTCCGTTTCAATCCTTGTTTCATTGTTCCCCAGTCAATCACGGAGTACTCTCCTCGGGTTTCGTGCATATGTTATAGGTTGGCCCAATACTGGTTAGCTCTACCAGTCAACTTCATTTCAGCGAATCGGACCTTTCTCTCTTCCGAAATATTGCACCACTTAAAATAACTATCCATCCCTTTGAGTCAATCAACGAAAATTTGGGGATCTAACGTACCATCAAAAGTCGGGGCATATATCTTAATACTCTTAAGAAGTTGGGTATCGTTGTATCTCCAAGGTGTGTCACGTCCTATCGGTTCTTGATTGGGTCGGTAGTGGTCTCTAGGAGGTCCGTATTCAGTGCGGTTATCGTCTCCATAATGAGAGTGGGGTCTAGAGGGGGTGTAGATGGCAGGGTTTCCTATCCTTTCGATGTTGTATAGTCTATCACCCGTTTGGCGTCTAAACTAAGCTAAATTCGTTTGGGTATCCCTAATTTGCTGTGTAACCGATCCCAATTGGCCCACAATCAAGTCTAAGGTTGCTTGAATGTGTTCCAGATCCATGGTTGGGTGCTAGGGGACACTAGGGAGAGTTCCTAAGTCAAGGGCAGCAGCTAATCCCTCTAGAAATATGTTCCAAAAGCCTTCAAATACTGCTGGAAAGATCAGGACAGCAAAGTTCAGCTACAGGTTAGGTCGCTTAGGTGTTTTGGGAAGGCCTTAGGGTGTAGACAGCACCTAAACACTGACTTAAAGTTCACTACAGGACGTCTAAATGTTGCAGGAACAGTGAGGACAGAGGTTTAACTTCAAGGTGTAGTTGTTCTAAACACTTAGAAACGTTACGGACAAAAGGGCAGCACTACGACACTAGTTAGTATGACCTAACTCAACTAGATGCGTGCAGGAATTGTAAAAACAGCAGTGAAAAACAGTGAATAAACTTAGATATGCGATGATATGCATGGAAAAAAAATTAAACTATAACACAAGATTAGACCCTAAGATGTTTTTCTAACATGTCATGCATGCCTACCATGCTCTGATACCAAGATGATGTGAATCAAGTAGGAGTTGCTAGTGGAAATTAAGATGAGCGTTACCACCACAAAGATTTCACCAATAAAATAAAGTATTAAATAAATTCTTGGTAGTCAACTTGCTTAGGCGAAGATAGGTTTTGAGATAACCAAACAATTCAAACAACATCCAGTGATAAAGAAATACTTAAATGCTCATAACAAAATCCGACGTTTAATAATAAGAAAACTCACCTCGAGCACCTTCTCACTCATTCACTCTTGGCTTTAGCGGTGCGGTGGAGAAAGAACCATACAATGATGGAGAGCACCACTACGGAGAAGGAGACAGGTCTTCGTTACCAGAGGGTTAGACGCCGGTGGAGGTGGTGGTGGATGGCGTCCGGTGATTGTCCAAACGTAGTTTTGGAATTGGCCGTCGATGACGTGCACAAGGGTGGGGAGGATTCAATCCAAGTAACCTCCAACTGTGTCGTCATGGTCAAACCCCACGTCGAAGAACGGAGATCGAAGAACGTGGATGTTTCTGTAGGCGTCGAATACGAGTCCACCTTCAAGTTCTGGGTCCGCCATTCATAGTCGGATTGAATGGGGAGAAGAAATAGAGAGGTGGAGGAGCTTGCCGTGAGCTAGGGAGAGGGACGGGTGATGGAGCCGTGACCTTGGAGGGAGGAGGAGGAATGCTGTCGGTGGAGTGGGTAGGAGAAGGGGGCGGATGAGCTATGAGTTGGGATTTGGAGGGAGATCTTGTTTTGGAGAAAGTCTGAATTTGAATTTCAGATTTTCTTTAATTAGAGTGAGAGATTATTTGCAATTAAAATCTCCCTAAATTAGGCTAGAGAGAGGGGCAGCTGCTAGGGGAGATTAATTGGCTAATTAATGGGGCTTAGGTGGCAAGTGGAGAGATAAACGACTAAGAGGGGTGGTCGGCCAAGCAAGGAGAGAAAAAAGGGGAATTGTGATTAATTGGTGGGGCCAAGGAATTTAAATCAAATCTGATTTTGAACTCAATTAAATCTCTTTCCTAATTGTGGGGAAGTAATTTAGGAAAGAGTTAATGAAGGATTTAATTTTGAAATTCAAAATTCAAGTGGGAGGGGTCGGCGGGATTGCTCATAGGGAGGAGTGGCTGGGCTAGGGGGACGGTGGGCTGGCCTGAGCCGGCGGCTAGCACAGCCGGCGGCAAGGAGGAAGGGGAAGCCAGCGGGTTTTTTTTGGGGGATTTGGTTGGGTCAGCTGGTAAGGGGGACGGGAAAAAGGGAGGGGAAGAGGCCGGGTGTATGGGGGTGTGGTGGGGAAGAAGAAAACAGGAAAATAAAGATAAGGCCAAGAGCTCACCTATGTGGGCTGTTGGGTATTTCGGTGTGAACCTCTCCTAGGTCTCCTCTCGTTTTCTCAAGCTCTCAAGTAAGAAGATGAATGAAAATCCCAGAAATTTTATTAATCAAACATTAACCTCATACAAAGTAGAAGACTTCTTTATATAGGTCTCATCAAAAGAAAAATAATATGACTCAAATGCCCAAAGGGCTACAATAATGACTAAACATCCATAAGGGCAAAATAGGAAACTGAAATTAAAAGATATATGGAAAATATCAGAAATATAAGCTCCCAATCATAGCAGTCGATCTACGATTCCTTCGCCGGTAGACCTGCCTAAAATGTCTGTCGATGACCTCATCAGCCCCACTTGAATTCAAAGGAGGCGGTTTAGCCCGCCTCCTATAGACATTGGTTAGCTGGGTTAGTTCCTGTGGAACCGTATCATATTCATGGAGAATATTATTTATGTTATAAGTAAATGCTCTTTTCCATTATGAATAACAATTACATGGCCAAACTTCT
>NW_021600030.1:0-298 GCF_001605985.2 Dendrobium catenatum
CACTAACCCACTCCCCCATGATTGCTCTTCATATCTAGAACCCATGTCTAAAATTTCACGAAGTAGCGAGTCTCCCAAAATTAGGATTTATGTATAAGTAGTTTTAAAATAGTTTCAAAATACTTATAAATATAAGTATACCTTTTTTGGAAAATAAAGTAATTAAAAAGTAAGTCAATTCATAATACATATATATAGGGAGACCCACTGAACACTCTCGCCAGTCTCAAAACGATTTAAAAATAATTTGTATCCTGAAAATAATTATCATAATTAATATTTAATATAAAAAATACTC
>NW_021600031.1:0-333 GCF_001605985.2 Dendrobium catenatum
GGGAAAGAGTGAGAAAGAGAGTGTGCAAGCTCTATTTCTAGAGAAGAAAATGGGGGTTTTGATGAACATGATGTAGGATTATGTTTGTTGTGAGTGTGGTGTTAGATAGAGAATATTCCTCCCTCCCTCTAATTTTAGATAGAGAAAGAGATGGAATTTTTTCTCTCTAGGGAGAGAGATGAAGGGTTTGAGGGTAGAAGGAGGTGTAGGGAGTGGAGGAAGTGTTTTGAAGAGAAATTTCATGGAATTTCTCTCTTTCCAGAGAGAAAATTGGGTCTAGTGAAAAAAGGTAGAGGATGAGAGGGCTTTTTGGTGGGAATTGTGTAGGAGGTG
>NW_021600032.1:0-268 GCF_001605985.2 Dendrobium catenatum
ATTTTTAAGAATAAAAATATTGCATAAGAGTGTACAATTTATAGAGGAACTAAGTTAAGGAATCCACGATCGTACGGGAAGATCCACTGCATACATAATTGAAAACTTGCAGTTTTTGGGTGGTTTTTCTTGTCATTTGTATAAATAGTCCAAATTAGACTGCCACCCTATCATTTTTTCATTTGATCTTCGTTCCTCTTGATAGAATAGCTAAGGAGAGAGTGTAAGAGAGCATTCAAGGGAGGATTCCTACCACTGGAGCGTGAAG
>NW_021600033.1:0-488 GCF_001605985.2 Dendrobium catenatum
AACATGGTCGCAAGAGTTAAGATCAGAGCTTCAGAAGAAAGCCTTTTGATGAGGGTTTAGATTAGAAGAGCGATGAGCTTTGGACTTTGGGTGGGAGGAAGATCTGAGGAGAATTGGAGGTTGGAGTCGAATATTGGAGGAGACTAGGACAGTTCTATTATTAGTTTGGTGGTAGTGTTTAAGCGGGGATTTATATTTGCTAATTAAATATTATAAACAAACAAACACCAAAAATTCTCAGAATAAGGTGGGAGGAGAAGAAATATTTATTTTAACCTCCTACTTACATCACCTAACTAACATCATCCAACTTCAACATTCTCACATATTTGCAGAACTACAAACTTGCATTCTATATTTTGTAATTCAATTTTCTCCAATTGAGGGGGAGAGCAAATTTTATTAATTTACAAAATAAATATCACAACTCTTTTTTTTTTAATGTAGCGGCGCTCTTACGCAAATTAATATTATTACGAGGTTAAAAT
>NW_021600034.1:0-228 GCF_001605985.2 Dendrobium catenatum
ATTTCTACATAATGTATGTTGAAGTTGACTTAAATTTAGCTCGACTCCTATTTATTCATATCCTTGATTGTCGTACGCCGGGTTTCTCTTTGTATTTGGTTCATCGTTTCCTAATGATAAAACCCGGCCATACACAATGTGTTTAATTATACTAGGGGGCCATTGTCTAAAGACTATATTTTAATTTTTTAGAGGGGCAATTGCCTAAAAAACTTTGAAATAAATACT
>NW_021600035.1:0-205 GCF_001605985.2 Dendrobium catenatum
CCAAGACTTTTGACAACAAGGTCATCTACATAGCACTCAACCGTCTGATGTATCAAATCATCAAATATGTGAGTCATCGCCCGCTGGTAGGTGGCACCAGCGTTCTTCAAGCCAAAGGGCATGACTGTGTAGCAGAAAATCCCAATGGGCGTCCTGAACGATGTATGTTTTTCATCTTCGGGCGCCATCTTGATTTGATTGTATC
>NW_021600036.1:0-352 GCF_001605985.2 Dendrobium catenatum
GGCGCGGAGGTGGTAGGATTCTGTGAAAACCTCCGATCAAAGGTGGAAAGACAAAACCTTGCAATAGGCTTTCCCGAATGGAAGAGAAGAGGAAGAGCGACTGGTGGAAGGAGTTTGGTGTGGCGGTAGTGCGACCGATGGTCGCCGAAGGTTTCTTCCCACTTCCGCCGGCCAGAAGAGCAGGCCGCTTGACCGGTCGATGAAGTAGCGGCTCACGAACCAATCTAGTTTCATGATGAAAAGGGTTAGATATATAAATTTTATTTGCCTACAGATCCTACGTAGCACGGTAGGATCCGATGTTTTAACTTTATGAGGCTGTTTGGTAGAATTTAGGATTTCATTTAAGTGG
>NW_021600037.1:0-642 GCF_001605985.2 Dendrobium catenatum
CTGAAATCGGAATTCAAATTATCCCGACTTTAATTCTAGAAGATTTTAATTCAAAAATTGTCTCAAGATTCATACTTGCTTGATAGGATTTGCAAGTGATGTGCCAATAATAATAATTAGCACATGTACTACTGGAAATACTCTAATTTAAGCCTAAACAATAGCAACTGTAAATAACAATGCCCAACTCAGTCGACATTGCAAAATGAATTCAACTCTAACAGAGAATTCAGTTCTTCACACGGAAAACTGAATTGCAGATATGCAGATCATACTTCAATGGCTTTAGTATACAACAGATTACTACCAAGGCAACTTAATATTTGATGTGCAAAGTGAGTTTCATATGTCATTATACATTAGGACCAAATGTTTTAATGACATAACATCCACAAAGCATTCAGGATAAACTGTACAAGCAAATGGGAACAAAAAAGCTCATACGATAAACTTACGCGAACCAACTGCTGCACAGCACTCATACAGGTACCAAAAGCAGCAGCTCCGGGATAAAGTCCTCTTTCGGCACCCAAAACAGAAGACAACAATACAATCGATCCCCCTGATCTAGCATCTCTCATCCTTTTAGCAACAGCTTGCAGCAGAAACCATGGTGCCATGACATTTATTCTTACTGTCTTC
>NW_021600038.1:0-309 GCF_001605985.2 Dendrobium catenatum
GGGTCTTACAACCTAATCCTATATACTAGGATGCCCATGTAAGGGGTCTATGTTTGTGTTATCACCTAAACACTTCCCTCAAAGATCGGACTTATGGGTTCTATTAGAAGTGGCCGGATAGTTTTAATTAGGGATTAAGAGTTAGGTCAATTTTTAACCTAAAACTTCCCCCTAAGGTCGGGCTTACGACTTTCCTACGAAAGTTGTCGGGTAGCGGGTCTTACAACCAAGTCCTTATAAACAAGGCTGCCCAAGTGAGGGGTTTAGATTTATGTTATCACCTAAACATCTCTCTCAAATGTCGGACTT
>NW_021600039.1:0-308 GCF_001605985.2 Dendrobium catenatum
AAATAAAGCACTATTAAGATAAAAATAAAAAAGAAATTTCATGAAGTCAAACACACATTTCTAAAACATTAATCAACAAAACATTGAAAACATGTATTGATATCGGATAAGGCTATTACAATTTGAAGTTTAAGATATCAATAGTAACACAATTAAGACAAGAACAAAACAACAAACTAAAGAAAATCACTAACACATGAACTACAATAAAACACAGAACAAACATTGAACAAACACTGAAAAAACACTAAATAAATCATTCTGATGGACCCTGATCTGGAGGAGGAGGAGGTGCTGCACCAAAGAAG
>NW_021600040.1:0-521 GCF_001605985.2 Dendrobium catenatum
ACATGATTGAGTTCTAAAATTTTCAATAAAATCAATCAAACTTAAAATTCAAAATTAATTTCAACTCAACTAATTCAAGATACTTTTTTAATTTTAGGAAAATCAAGTACACTCAAATGGCTGGGAAACTCGTCTTCTCAGTGAATAGAGATGTGCCTGTAGAAGCAATTCTTAATGGCAATTTAATTTAGTATGAGATAGAATTTCAGAACCTCAAGATTTTAATTAATGGGGAAACACTGATTGATTTGTCTACCACAATTCAAGGGGATTCCCCCTTAGTAGAAGTTACTTTAGAGTCAGGAGTTGACTCTCTCATCTCTAAGATGGAGGTTGTTGTCACCCCTTTGCCCACTATATCCTCTGCTCAGGAGGACAAGAACCAGAAGTCAATAATGATAGAAGAGCTACCATCTTAATCTGAGATCAGGTTGAGTTCTAGCACTCCTGTCATTGACAAAAATAAGAGAAATAACTACCTTCAAAGAGTTAGAAAGAAGAATCTTAAGGCTAGAAATACC
>NW_021600041.1:0-312 GCF_001605985.2 Dendrobium catenatum
TTCAAAATTATAACAAAATAATCGAACCAATATTTTAACTATCAAACCTAACAAACCAAATTAAATTGGTTCAATTTAATTTTTTTTTAAAAATTTTATGCATGCAATGCACAATGCTACCAAAATGTCTTAATCATGATCATTTTATAAAAGCTTTAAAAAACTTGATTTGATATATATGTCAAGGAAGCGATTCTTCTCGATCTGCATACCAAGATCAAAGACCAGACTCCAAAAATGGATTGGAGAAACAAATGGTTAGAGATCCAATAGATTAATAAAGAAGTTGGCTATGACGAGATTAATCATCCC
>NW_021600042.1:0-277 GCF_001605985.2 Dendrobium catenatum
ATCTTGTATTCGAGTTTTACTTATGTGATGCGTGTGAATTTGCCTTAATTGCATGAAAATAATTTGATTCCCACTATGAACAAACACAGAATGAGTAAGAGAAATTCAAACTCCATTAATCCACGGAACAAGAACAGACAAAGCATTTAGTCAATAGTACCGAGAATAGCTCAATTCCATATTGTTTTCGGTATTTCAAAATAGTAAAACACACCAACTAAGTGAACTAACCAAATCAACAAATCATTAGTGGGAAAAACCCTACATACTTACAGAT
>NW_021600043.1:0-310 GCF_001605985.2 Dendrobium catenatum
TGAAACCTGAGATCCGAACAGCAGTCAGGGTAATGGATCCGAGGAACCTGGGAAAGGCTATGGAGCTGGCACAATTGGTAGAAGATCAGAAGAAGGCAGAAAGAGGAGCTCGAGGAAACAACTCAGGAGGCTCTAACAGGACGACGACCACTCTTCCAGCACCCAAGGGGCCTACATCAGGCAACAGTAATGAGACCACCCGGGAGAAGCCAGTAGGAGGAGGGAGTGGGGAAAATTTCAAGAGGTTGACAGAGGAGGAGGTGCAGGATAAGAGGACAAAGGGGTTGTGCTTCAGATGTGATGAGAAGTA
>NW_021600044.1:0-596 GCF_001605985.2 Dendrobium catenatum
TTGATATGTTTGTTTGGGGCGGCAAACCATAGTCGACAAGCGATGTAGATCGGAAGAACCATATTTGGCGGGTGACGGAGATCGGAAGGATCGTAGTCTGTGAGCGGCATAAGTCAAAAGGACCGTTGTATTGCAACGGAGGTCTGGAGGACCATAGTCACCGGGTGACGGAGGTCGGAAGGACCGTTGTCGGCAAACAACAGAGGTCAGAAGGATCGTAGTCGGCGGGCGACAAGGTCGGGAGGACCGTAGTCGGCGAAGAATGTAGTCAGCAGACGACGGAGGTCCGAAGGACCATAGTCTGCAAACGACGGAGATCGGAAGGACGGTGGTTGGATGACAGTGGTTGGGAGGACTGTAGTTGGTGGACTAGCGGAAGTCCTGTGGTGTTCGGCAAACTGGTGGAATTCCGATGGCGGACAGGAAACTATGAAAGTCTGACGATGGTCGGCGGGAAAGCGGATGTCCGGCGGAAGTCGATGAACTAGTAGAAGTCCGGCGGCGGTCAAAGGACGGGTGGAAGTCCGGTGGCGATCGACAGACTGGCAGAAGTCTGTCGGTGGTTGGCGAATTGGTGGAAGTCCGGCGTCGGTAGA
>NW_021600045.1:0-267 GCF_001605985.2 Dendrobium catenatum
TTGGTGTAGCCCCTAACTCATGCTCAAGCCATGGATTAACCAAATGGTGAAAATGTCAAGTGATCCCCTCATCACATGAGACGAAGGGTCACACTCATGCACCAACCTTTCCCCTATCATCTAACAGCCTTGAGACACTTAGCATGCATTCAAGTAAGGTCCCCATTAAATCTAGGCCATCTATTCAAAAATTCATGGGTTAAGGTGGGGGAAAACCTAAACCTAAGGCACATTCTTTGATTTTCATTTCAAACTCATTATCCAATA
>NW_021600046.1:0-228 GCF_001605985.2 Dendrobium catenatum
AGGATGAATGGATAAAATTATGTTTTGGTGATAAATGTATATTTTGATGTTATTTGCACACTCTGTTATATTAATGAACATTGAGAGCCATAATGATCAGAATTCCTTAATTCCAATCTATTTGGAGGCATAAGGGTCATAATTTTTAAAATTATGTATGATATAAAGTGCTTGTTTATTAATTTTCCCATCATTATTATTTGAATTTCTAATAATTAACTGCAACTA
>NW_021600047.1:0-5984 GCF_001605985.2 Dendrobium catenatum
TGATTTACCTATGGAGTAGGGCTTTTAGTTAATTTATAAAATACCACCTTAACACTACAAAGAACTTTCTCCCGGGCCATAACTTTATGTTGTATTTGATTTCTTTGCACTCATCAACGAAGGTATTGATTTCTTAGGGGAAACAACCAAATGGAATGTAGGCATCGACCCTAATCGGAAACCTTTCCACTCTAACCTTGATTCAAAATCGGAATTAAAGTCTCAATTTATTATTGGGTACAACTCCCAAAGAACTCAATATCAAGGCCTGCTTTATTATGATTTCGTCGATGTAACAATCAGACTCAATTTAATATAATTCTAATTCGATTTTAATCAATTGAAAATATATCAGTTGGGCTTAAAACTAACTCACCAATTCTAACCATAAAATCAAATCAAATCAATCAAATAACTCAAATTCGAAATTCGATTTTCCAAATTGGGCCTGAGTTAACCTTCATTTTGACTCGTCACCAGAGTACAATATATAATAATAATTGATACGTCGTCAAAAAATTATCTTAATCGGCATAACGAAATCTCGATGCAAAATCATAATTTGGAAAACTTCAAAATTAATTCGGAGACGCATCCGAACTCATCGATCTTAAGTCAAGACTTCTCTAAAACATAGGGCTCGAACAAGGAGGGGAAGTTCAGAAACCAAATCCTTCGGTAAGTGTTCAACTGGCGTCTTCAGGAATAGCAAACCCATAACCAGACACCAAGATCGAACCCAATCCACGAGCACAATAATCCGAGATCAATGGCTCAAAGGCTGTTTGAAGGTTCAAATCGCAATTTGCAGATTTACCAAACGGTCTCACGATTTGATGCAGGCTTATACGCTGAATCTGACGGTCATACTCGACGAGATCGCCAATCCCAAATGTAGACATTTTTAAGATTCACACAATAATCGAGCAAATATCACGCCTAAGGCTTTCCAAAACTGTCCAACCGAACGTCTCACGGTCAATAGAGTTTTCGCATACAACCCATAACGTAACACACATCTCACTAACTTCTTCCTCTCCCCAATATAAGGACCATAACCACCAGCTCATACTGTTTTTGTTTTGACCACTTATCATTTTGGAGCCTGAGTCTAGATTTTCCCTCGATGCACGTATACAGACACACGAGTTGATCGAGTCTCGTCGAGCTCGATTCGATTCGAATCGTATCAATAATTTTGGGAAGTATTGATTTCTTATTGAATTTAGTGTAATCGAACTCCTCAGCAATCGATTCCCTAATTAGCGGTTTCTGATTTTGAGTTCTGATCGACGATTCATTTTAAACCTCAAGTCTTCGACAATGAATTAAACAACCAATTAGTATTATTTTAAGTGTCTTAATGCCAATAATGCTTTTAAAAGAAATTTTGAACTATTTTCTAAATCAGGCCCTTTGATCCAATGGTCCCGATTATATTGAGAACCGACAATATGGCCGTTATCTCGGCAGGTGAGCATGATCCCTAAATGTTCGTGGTGGAATAACCCTCCCTAGGCGTTACGATCTCAGGTATTTGAAAGGGGAGGGCGGGCCGCTGCCAATTTACACTCAATTGGGGTTTTCATACCTAAGATCGTCACCCTAGCTTCTCGTTTTTTTTTTCTCCCCCCTTTCTCTATGGGTTCGGGACGGTCCAAGAGAGACTGAGGTTTTACCTTCTCCTATCTTTTCTCGTCGGCTGCTGGCTTCCATCTCGTGTTTTTTGCTCTCCTTATTTGCCCTCTCACTCAGCAAAATCGCGAGACCAGCAGGAGGATCAGAGCCGAAATCTAGCCCCACAGCCCCGTTTCCCACACACAAACGGTTCAAGACCAGAAGGCACAGGAAGCTGAAAGACCCCCATTCCTTCCATCCCTCTTACTTCCGGCGGTTCGCAAATCCCATTCCCTTAACGCGTTCCGGCGCCGAAGCCATTACGGCCTCTCTCCTCGTGCTCATTGGCTTATTCAAAAACTCACAGGTAAACTGATCCTTAGCTCACGGGTCGGAAGACACTCTCTGTCCAACCCCTTCAACCTTCTCAACCCTTTAGGGTTCTTTCGGACGAACTTACAGGACGAACGCGCGAACTCCATAGTGTTCCGGCTCTCAGCCAAATGGCCAGAATTTTACCCTTATTCTAGCCAAGGAAAGCACAAGCTGGTGTACACGGTTTATGCTCTACCAGCTAACCTTCCACATCTACTTTCACTTCTATTTAGAAATAATAGTTTGCCCTCGCGGAGTTAGTCTGTGCTTTGTAGCTCACTTATCAGTTTGGGATTTCTTTCTTGATTAATTGCGTGCCATTCCATAAAGAGCTGTTGAGCCCACATATTGTATTATTTGTTTTATTTATTTTCCTTTTCTCTCTTTTCCCTGGACATTAGTTCAATAGTTCGAAAAAAGGTATGTTTCTCCTCTCTTAAAGCTTTCGGGTATTCCAGCATATTTTGGATTTCCATTTCTTGTGTAAATTGCAACAGTCAATATCAAGATTAGTACGACTAAGGTAGGAGGCTTACCCTCGTAACTGGGGTGAGAACTCAGCTCAACTATCTAGCTGTTGCAATTGGTTTCTTTACAGATGTCGCTTAACTTTCTGTAAAGTAGAGTTAAATCAACAAAGATCGGTTTTTCCGACCTTTGTGATTTCTCAATATATGTTCAAAATACATTAAAAAATATCTATTTTCAATTATAATGTGAGGGATGATATAAGGCTCATTTAGTGGGTCCCTCTTGTCTCAATTTAGTATTCTTTCTCTTTACAAAGTGGATGTTTAAATAAAATTTCATATCTTCAGACTGTCCAAATTGAAGCCTGTATGCTCTAGGTGTGCCAAACTTCTCTCGAAGAAATTGTTCCACATTGTCATTTGGTCACTATAAGCATTGTAATAATCTGAGGAATAATAACACTCTCGTCTTCGAAGGATTGTTGAATAGCGTGTAGTAATAGAAAATAGGTGAGAGATATGCCTAATATATATAGTAGTATATTATAGTAAGTTATAATAATAAATAGGTATAATCTATATATGTAATAAGGTACCCATATATATATATATATATATATATATATAACATATTATATATAAAGTTATAACCTTAAATATATTGGTTGGAAGAACTATCTAAGCTCTACTTACAATCGGAAAAGGTCTTTGGTCGCATTAAATGTGTTGGAAATATATTTATGAATTTATTTTATGTTTGGAAAGTCTATTTGTATAGAAATTTCAAACTTGCTTTGTGATTGGAAGGGTTTTACAACAAATTGTGATAGTAATTTCTGAAACTTTCAACCGAAGAGTTATTTGAAAATAGTGGGTTTGTAATTAAGTTTTTTTATTACACATATCCCATTCGATCAATGAAGCATCTAGATAATTTCATGGCATATACCTATGACTTTTTCTTTGGTACCTTATTCTAGTCAATGGATTGTAACATGATTGGTAATTTCTCTAATATCTGTGAAGTTTTTGCTGACCTTGGACTTGTCCATGTCCATGCTTGTTGATGTGAAGAAGATATTTCTTAGTTATTGGAGAAAGATTGATGAGTGGCCATGAGATATAAATACATTATGCATCATTAATTATAAATCGTTGGCAAAAGTATGGTAGATTTGGTACAAAGGCGAGTTTACAAGCCGATGTTAAAAGCTTCTATTTGACTCTTAATGACATATAGTGATAAGATTAGAATAACTCATTTCCTTTGGTGAGTATCTTACTATTTGAAATGTGTGTATCATGATTCTTAATCTCTTGAGCTATGTGTGGTAGAAGAAGGATATATGGTTTAAGTTTTTTTTATTTGCCAAGTAGAGTATGATTGTTTTCTTCTCTCCAATATTCTGATGTTGAGTTCGAATCCTTGGAAAGTAATAGTTTTGCATTTGATGATTAAAGGTGGAATTTACGAATATCATCAAAGATATCTAGCATGCTTCATATTTTGATTTGGGGGAATATATGGTCCGAATGCAAAATTGTTGGTTTTATGTTGAAGGTTTTATAAGTCATGGATGTTGGGGGAAGCATTGATTCACTCTATGTTAAAACGAAACTTGGATATGAATTTGTAGCATGCTAATCATGATTCATGATCTTGCATATGTATAAACATATAGATCATTACATTGAGCCTTAATTCCAAATTTTTACATGAATATTATTTGACGATCATGTAGAGTTTCATCAACGAGTGCTTTTGGGATTGTTATGTTAATATGCATGTGGGAGTTTGTTTGAAATAAAGTTTACTTTATAAAAGTGATTGTTTAAGCCATGATATCCTTTGATTTTCTTTTACATTATTGTTGCTTATGAGAAGGTTATGTTTCGGAATTGCTATACAATGACATATATGCAATATTGCTGAAATTTCCTTCTAAAATTATGGAGAACAAGCCTAAAGTTCTTTGTAAACAATGTGTTGAAATTCATTTTGTTGCCAAGTAGTCATTCGTTAATGACAAAGCATGTATATGAGCATATGGGTTCTTATGTTCAAGACTTTCCTTATAGCATGTTTCTTGGATTGAATACTGATCACATTTCATTGCCTTTAAGAGTTGGAGGCTTCTTTCTTTACTTGGATAAATGGTGTCAATCTGAAAATGATTTCTCTTTTGGTTGTTGGAGAGAAATTTGAAAGCTTCTATTAAATTTGTCGCATGCATTAGTAGCTTACTGTGATAAAATAAGTATAAGATGCTTTGCAATGTTTCATGTGGAAATTAGAAAAGAGAAGTTGCACTATCACTCTTATGTGTGATATGAAATATTCCTCTCAGATTATTGTTAGGAGATGAGATATCTTTCATGTCTTCTTAAATCTGCATTCCTTTCTTTATTTTCTCTCTACCTGCTTAAATTCTACACGAAAGTCAAAACAACATACGCAGTAGAGGTATCATAAATGGCTTTGTGTTGAGGTATTTGCAATTTTCTTTACAAAACATTTTAAGAAGGTTGCATGCTTTATACGAAAGTTTTATGAATTTGTTTAATGTGAGAGTTTTGTGAATTTCTTTATGATTGAGAAGTTTCAGGAAATGTTTTGTATTGAGAGATTTTATGAATGGCTCTATGTTTTGAAAGCTTTATGATGAATTTTGTGAATTATATTTTGTGAATCATTTTATGTTGAGAAGTTGGATGATTTGAGTTTCGTGAATGCTTTACAATGAGAGGTTTTGTAAAACTTTCTTATTGTATTGCTCCATGGATTCCTACCCCAGTCCAAATGAGAAAGAGACACTTGATTGTTTTTTGTTAGAAGGTGTTTTGTTAGATTTTCATGTGTCGTTTCATTTGAAGTTTTTCATGAGTTGTTTTAGAATTTATAGCTTTATGATTAGCTTTGTGTGGTAGACTCTTTGGTGTCTTGTTTTGGAACGAAGTAGTATTTCATAGGGAAGCTATCTTCATTCTTGATTGCACTTGTTTTCTAAGTGGTTTTGGGATTAGTGGGTAGTAAGATCTTGTTTTGGGTTTTAAGTGAGAGGTTTATTTTGGGGATTTGTTTTTTTTTCTTTGTCGTTTGGAGCTTTGTTTAGAGGGTATGTTTAGTTGTTTGAGTTGAGTCTCATTCAAGTGTCTTACTTGGATCGTGGGGACAGTAAATGGCATTAAAACCCCTTCTCTCCTGTTCATTTTACATTGAATAAGAGTAAAGGGTGTTTTAGAGACATGCTTGGCTTCGAAGAAGCATGTCCAATAACGAAAATGCCCATATTCCTTTATTGTTGTCTTCTCATTTCTTCCTCTCTTTTTGGTATTTTATAGTTTTCGTCCTTCTTGCATTTCTACTACTCTCTTACTTATTATCTTATTTCACTTGTAGATCACTAAACCTATTAATACATGTATGAATGTCTAGAAGGGTTAGAAAAACATCTCCTTTCGCTCCCTATAACACTAGTGACACTTAAGGACAAAAATTAAGGACTGAGTCTTAGATAACAT
>NW_021600048.1:0-321 GCF_001605985.2 Dendrobium catenatum
TAATTTAGGGTCTAAAAGCTGACTTTTTAAATTAAGTTTAATTTTAAAAGTTTAAATTTTTAATAATTATTAGGTTTTACAATGAGTAGTTAAACTATTAGTTTGTTTAAATTGGAGTTTTCTATAAAAGTTATGATTCTTCAAAGTTCACACTTAAGTTTGAACAACGGTTGATCAGAAAGTTGAGTTTTTGACTTTGAATTAATTTTAAAAGTTTGATATTTTTAAAAGATATTAGATTTTAATATGAGTTGAATGGATTTGAGTTTGATTGATTTGGAATTTTCTTGAATTAATTATGATTTTTTACAACCCAAAATT
>NW_021600049.1:0-299 GCF_001605985.2 Dendrobium catenatum
AAATCTTTGCATCACATATTGCTTTTGTAGACTTTTTGCTGTCATCTTTATATCTTTCCCAATTATCAGAATTTTTACATCTAAATCAATTTTTATTATTTTTTTTATTTTTCTTTTCTTGAACATTTTAATTTTACCACAAATTATTTTTATTATTAGGAGCTTCTTCTATTGATATTCAAGCTCATCTTTTGCAATATTCTTTATATTACTAGCTACTTTTTCTTACATAACATTAGCTTTCTCTCGCACAGACAAAATCTTAAAATTTAATATTTTACTCTCAAAAATATTTTTGT
>NW_021600050.1:0-319 GCF_001605985.2 Dendrobium catenatum
CTCTCCCTTGCTTGTTCTTCTTCTCTCTCTCTCTCTATATCTCTCTATTATTCTATCTCTTGCTCTCTCTCTCTTTCTCTCTCTCTCTATCTTTCTCTCTTTCTCTTGATCTCTCCCTTGCTCTCTCTTGCCCTCTGTCTCTCTCCCTATCTTTCTCTCTCTCCCTCTCTCTCTGTCTCTCCCTCTCTCTCTCTCACTCTCTATCTCTCTCTCTCCCTCTCCCTCCCTCTCTCTCTTTCTCTCTCTCTCTCTCTCTTATGCTCTCATTTGTTCCATCTTCTTTCTCTCTCTAGAGTGGTTTAGAGAGAGAGGCTCTGGG
>NW_021600051.1:0-224 GCF_001605985.2 Dendrobium catenatum
AAATTTTCAAATAGGTCTATAAAATTAAAACCTTACAGAAACCATAGGGATAGCTAGTGGCGGAGCCATAAACTTTTTTTAGAGGAGGCACAAATTCTTTAAAAAAATTTCCCTCAACTTTTTTGCATCCGGGCTTGGGATCGGCGTAGACAGTTTTAATTTTTTTTTAAAAGATTGAATACTAAATATAAGATAGAAAATACTTACAATTTATAGCATCTGTT
>NW_021600052.1:0-221 GCF_001605985.2 Dendrobium catenatum
GAAGATGCAAAATAGAATGCAAAGCTTGTAATTTTTAATGCAATATAAGAACTTATTTAAATTTTGTTATAATTATTTGTTATCTTTTTATAATTTTGCCCCCCATAAGAATTTAGGCTGGTTCCGCCCCTGACCACTCCTCCATTTGCTCCACGAGCTTCAACCGGACTCCCTTGCGGCTGTGTGATTATATCCATTTTATTAATTGTTTAACCACTTTT
>NW_021600053.1:0-235 GCF_001605985.2 Dendrobium catenatum
GCCCGCATTGGAGGGAGTCCCGCTGGTAGCTCAGCTGGAGCGATGTCAGCAAATTGCTTTAACAGAGCATCAACGCCTTCCGGCAACTTGGCAACCTGGACAGAACAAGCTTGTTCTTTAACCACAAGGGCCAGCATGCAGGTAGAATCTTTCCAAGCATTTAATAATGCTTTACCCGTAACAGCAATGAGTGCATTATTTGGACTTTTATCAATTGCATCTTGGTCAGGAGTTC
>NW_021600054.1:0-344 GCF_001605985.2 Dendrobium catenatum
GAAAAGATCATAGATTATGATGTTAAGAAGCTTCGTAGCAGAGAGATTCCTTATGTTAAAGTTATGTGGAAGCATGGAACTAAGAAAGATGCTACTTGGGAGAAGGAATCAGAGATGAGGGAGAGCTATCCTCACCTTTTTGACTAAGGTATGGTTTCTTAAGCTTGGCTTAAATTTCGAGGACGAAATTTTTTATAAGGGAGAGAGAATTGTAAAACCCGAAAATGCCGTCTAAGACCTCGCACGCTTTTCAAAGCGTCGCGACGAGGTTTAAGTGAAAATTTCGAAGTTGTCAGATTTCGACGAGAATAATTTTAGAAAATAGAGCGTAAAATTCTGATCGT
>NW_021600055.1:0-269 GCF_001605985.2 Dendrobium catenatum
ATCCATCCATCTTCAAATCATGATCGATCAATGATCAAATCATATTTTCAACTATTTTGCATACTTCGGTTTCAAAAAGCAATCTATAGTTATCCCTTATTGGAGTATTTTGACATTAAAGGAAATATGTGAATATTTTCTGAAAAAATAAATAGCTGGTATATTTCTCCAATTTTATTATTATGGGGCATTTAAAGTAAAATCTCCCATCAAAAATATTATAAATTATAGTTATGAAAAATAATAATATATAAGAATATCAATAAATT
>NW_021600056.1:0-269 GCF_001605985.2 Dendrobium catenatum
TCCAACTTGACTTTGCCTCAAGATTCGTGCCCGATCAAGATAATTTTTTGACGACATATCAATCATCTTTAAAAATCTTTACCAATAATTAAAAACCTATATTACAACCAACATTCTTAAGCTCTTTTCTTTTTTCATTCCTCTCTAATTTCTCCTCTCTTTTTCCTTTGATTCCCGAGAAACCACTGCCCTCTCTAATTAGTGAACGGTCTAGTAATTATACTTTAATATATCAATGCCATCCAAGTGGATTGTTAAATGAACTTTAA
>NW_021600057.1:0-1138 GCF_001605985.2 Dendrobium catenatum
ACACATTTGACACCACAACATCCAAAACAGGTGAACCATTAGCAGGAAAAGTCGCAGCATTATCCGGAGCAGCCACCAACTCCGGCACCAAAACAACAGCTGGAGAGTCCACATTCACATCCGTATGATCAAAACCGTCCACCAAACACCCAGGAATAAAAGGAATGGCATTAGGAGATAACAACGTATCGGAAGCGATTTCAACCACAGCCGGGTTATTACCATTAAGTACTTCCAAGGAGGCACAAAATGCTTCGCAGGAGCACCAACCACATCCATCATAGCCATAACAAGAGTAACTAACGCATCAGATGAGCTAACCAGACAATCAACAGCGGGCAAGACCTCAACCTCCCCAGCCACAGATGGCACGACAACAACCAACTGAGCATTAACATTAAATTCACAATCTAAAACTCATAGGTCTGAAGCTAAAACATCAATCTCGCCAATATTATCACAAACAGGCATAATATTCGGGACAAAGAAAATAACAGGAATACCCGAGTTCGCACAGGGAATCGCCAGGGGGACAGAGATATGAACCGAAGACAATTTGGAAACAAGCTTAGGACAATCCAATTTCTTATGACCCAAAGTTTTGCACATATGACAAAAAATAGGCATACCCTCAAAAACGACTTTCTGCACATACCCCAACTTCTCCGGACCCAACCAAACAGAATCGGGGTAAGGTTTCGTAACATCAATTTCAACAAGAACACGAGCAACAGAGGGACAGGATCCATAAGCCGTGGCATTATCAGATTGAATCGGGCGTCCAAAAACCGAACCCAACCCAAAAAGGATCCGGGAAGAGAAAAGGTGAGGGCGTAAACCTGGAAATGAAAGTCAAACAGGGACGATCGGAGATTCCTCCGACAAATCTAGAATAGGGGACCATTTTATAACTTTCATAAAACATCCAAAAACAAAGTATGAACGGTGAGCAAAAACCCTAGCATAGTCCATATCATTGGAAAGCTTGATTAACACATTAGTTTGATCCAATAGAGTAACAGAAAAATCCCCAGCTAATTTCAAATTGAAAAAAAAAACCTATGGATAGAATCTAACGCCGGTCGTTTAAGGGGAAATTTTCCCACCAGAGCAAACTCAAATGGCTTAGCAAGATACA
>NW_021600058.1:0-242 GCF_001605985.2 Dendrobium catenatum
GGGCCCGACGTCCTGCTTAAGGCCCGACGTTCAGTCCCTACGTCCTGCTAAAGATCCCAACGTCTTGTTTAAGGCCCGACGTCCTGCTTAAGGCCTGATATTCAGTCCCTATGTCCTGCTAAAGACCCGACGTCCTGTTTAAGGCCCGACATCCAGCTGAAGATCCGACGTCCTACTTAAGGCCTGATATTCAGTCCCTACGTCCTGCTGAAGACCCGACGTCCTGCTTAATGCCCGACATT
>NW_021600059.1:0-260 GCF_001605985.2 Dendrobium catenatum
TCAGATGAAGGAATTTTTGTTGGATATTCAAGTGTTGAGAAATCTTATAGGGTGTTTAACAAAAGAACTTTGGTTATTGAAGAGACCACACATGTTGTATTTGATGAATCTGGAAATTTGGAAGAGCCAAATGTTATTGAAGATGAGATTGAGGATAACTCCCAAAAGATTGATAAAATAAACTTTGAAGAAAATGTGGAAGAGAATTTGGAAATAGAAAATTCTTTGCCTAGAGATTTGAGATTTTCTAAAAACCGCCC
>NW_021600060.1:0-240 GCF_001605985.2 Dendrobium catenatum
TGTCCAGAAAATCTTGACGGCAGCTCCCTATGTTCGAAAGAAATTTGGACAGCTTTGATAGGGTGTTGGGAGCCTTTGGACAGCAATCTCTGGCCTTCAGCAGTGCATAACACTATAACAGTAACCCAATATGGCTGGAATATGGGGACAGCCAGTAGAAATCTCACGGGAAGGGAGGAAAACATGAGAAGAGTTTGAGAGGTGGCAGCTAAGGCTGAGAATTGGAAGGGGAATTAATGA
>NW_021600061.1:0-237 GCF_001605985.2 Dendrobium catenatum
AGATTACTTCCTTTTATTGCTTCTTTCATTTGGATACCATTCATGCAAAGTTTCGATGCTAAATAAGAATATATACACACACACAAATGCGCTCAAGTGGCTATTATTATGATGATTACATTGGCCCTTATTTTATGTGTGCGAAAGAAGCAGGACAAAATGTATATGAGCACTTGATTTAATGAGAACTTGGCATGTGATTTATAATTCAATTTGTAACTTTCAAGAGCATCTTCC
>NW_021600062.1:0-1227 GCF_001605985.2 Dendrobium catenatum
TCAGACAAACAAACCTTACTTTATCTTCAACGTATTCAAATAAAAAACTTAGCCTATCAAATTTGATTAAGAACACTGAAGAAGCGCACTAATTTTGAATCGGCTAATAAGACCAATGAAATGCATGATAAAGCTTTTAATATTTTTATGCTTTTAACTATTAAAAATTCAAAAAATTACGCTTCGTTTGCGACGATTTTTTTATTACTTTATAAAATAATTATATAGAAAATAATCTTTGAAAATTATCGTAGAAAATAACTTTTGAGTATAATTTATTTTTACAAACAAAGAAAAATAGTAACCAAATAAAAATTACGTTTGTGTTTTAAAAAGCAAAGCACTAATAAAATGTCCCAAACAAAGCTTTAATATTTAATGATAGGAGCGAATACATGTGTCAAATTCGGGTTCTGGGTAGGGATCGGGTCGAACTCGGAACTGACCCAGGTTCAAATGAGTTGACACGAATCCGACCCGATTTTGCAAACGGGTCAAAAATACTAACCCAAACTCGACCCGTCGGTTTACTGGGTTGCCCCAACCTGACACAGTTTTGTAAACCCGGGACGGCAAGGCGAGGCATCGCCAACAATGACAAATCGACGAAGGAGGTGTTGGACGCGCGCGAGACAGCCAGACGAGGAAGCGCCGGAGACGACAAGTCGACGACTTGGACACAGCGACTAACAACATCATCACTTATTAGCAATGGGCGAGCATATGTGAACAGGCGACACATGCACACACGGGCAGATGGGGTCAGACGTGGGCATGCGACCCAGGTATGCGATGTGAGCACACGCAGGGATGGGTGGTCAGATGCAGGCAGACTTGTTTCCAGATCATTCCGGGTTAACTTAAACCTGAACTGATTTTTGAAATGAGTCGGTTTGTTAAACTCAAACCCTGACCCGTTTCACAAACGGGTTGACCCTAACCCGAAATTTTCGAGTCGAATTCGAGTCAGGTTTTTGAGTCGTGTCAAATATGGACACCCCGAGCAAATCTACGAAGAACTGGGGTTGGGTAAATGCCCATCATGAATTTTTTTTCTTAATTAGAACAAGTAATTTAACTATTTTGCACTCAGTCAAAAATTTGAAGAAATGTATGTGTGTGTATATATATAATTTACTTATTTATTTATGAATATGATAGGTGATAATTGTTTGATATATGATCCAAATCTAATTATTAATTATGTTTAATAAGGATACTATATTA
>NW_021600063.1:0-494 GCF_001605985.2 Dendrobium catenatum
CAGATGTCAGGACTGGAGGACGGCCGGAGGTGCGACTTCGAGCGGGACGCCGAAGGCTTTAACGGGCGCTTGCTCGAACGGAAGGAGGGATCGATCTGGGAGCTCGGAGGAAGCGTCTGGGAGTTCGAAAGAGTTCTGGGAATCGATCGAGAGCGAATGTCAATGCCTCTGGAGGTCTGGCGAGCTCAAGGGTATTCGACCACCTTTTGGGAGCTTGGACGGCCGAGATTGAGTTGGAAAGGGCTCGGATCGCTGCCAGGTGGACGATGGCGACGTCCAGGGGAGATCGTGGGGATCAAACTGGTGGACAGCAGCCTTGAGCCAGGAATTGTCTGGGGGGGACCACCGGAGCTCAAATTCTATTGGCTCCGACTGCCACCGGCCATGGTCTGGGTCGGGTTGACTTGGGGAGGCCGATGGGGACATGCTAGAGCCAAGGGTGGAGTCAATTTGGCCTGGGGAGGTCTGGATCGGACTGGTGGCTGGATATGACC
>NW_021600064.1:0-1411 GCF_001605985.2 Dendrobium catenatum
AACCCTCCTCCCTCTCTTACTCTCTGGTTCGGCCAGAGATAGGCCGAAGAAGCGCGCCAAAGGGGAAAGTTACCTTCACAGAGAGCGAGCTCCCTTTCTTCCGATCCAAATGTCGTAACTTCCGAGCCGCAGGAAGGGAGTTTGGTCGAAGGAGCAAGGTCGGACGGCCAAGGGGTCGGGATTTCAGCCCTAGGAGATCGGATGGGAGCTCGGCACCTGGAGTTGGGGAGTTTTGATGCCGGCCTCAGGTAGAGAGATCTGCCTCTCCCTCCCTCCCTCTCTCTCTCTCTCTGTTCGTGTGTGGAGTCGGCACAGACAGGAGGTCGACGGGGTCGGGTAAGGCTACAGGCAGTGTGGAGTCGGAGCTAAGGATGGGATTTCGACCTTGGGAGATCGGATGGGGGCTGAAGAGGCGTCGGAGATGGAAGAGGGAGTCGGCTCGGGCGACTGGTACGGCTTTGGTGGAGGTCGGGAGCTGGGGTCGTGTGGGATTCGCGAACGAGAGAAGAGGATCGAAGAGCAAGGGCTCTTGGCCGGTATTTAACGAAGCCTGGGGTCGTTCGATCGAGGCGTGAGCTGCAGGATATCCGGGAAATGATCGTGAATCAGAGCAGGATATTCGGGATTTTGGCAGAGCTGGAAGCGATACGAGGTTTCCAAGATTTCTTGCGGGATTTGCAGGATAAGCGGCCAGCATTGTATAAGAGGTACGTGAGAATTTTGGTTGTCTTTTGGATAATGCATAGAGGTCAACAAATGCCCCCCAACAAATGTGGTACGCGTCTGGAGCGAATCACGTTTGTTGTATGTTGATTGATCCTGTTGATCTCTAGATATTCACTCTAGATGTCACATAGGGGATTTCATTTAGTGGATCTCCAAAATTTGTTTGGATGTCACACTAAAGATTCTCATTTAGTGGATCTCCAAAATTTTGCTTGGATGTCACACTAAAACCTTCCTTCTCCATAAAGCTCTTAGATGTATCAATAGATGGTTGAGATGTTGATTTCTTTTGCCTTGTGCTTCATGCTGCGGACATTGATGGAGAATTACCTGATTTGTCTTTGTTGACTTGTCAGGTGATTTTTGTACCTTCGGCCCTATGCTTTCTGCTTTGGCGGGCTTGTTGAAGGAGTAGATATCGATGACCTAAACCCTTAGGTTTGTATTAGGTCGATGGAGAAAAGTCATCGGTCCAGAGCTTTGTGCTTAGCGGACTTGTTAATGACGGAATCCACTTAGTTCAGCCTAAGGCTTTTCATGAACATTGGGATAATTTTCTTCGGTCATTTGCTTTGTGTTTTGGCGGACTTGTTGAAGAAGAGTTGCAAGTCCTGGATTCAGTTGATAATACCGAACGTAGGTAGTACATTGATCCTTAACCATTTTAGAAGACTTTAATCTGAAT
>NW_021600065.1:0-284 GCF_001605985.2 Dendrobium catenatum
GGGAGTTCATTCTGAGTGTTGATAGCCGATTTTTTCTTTTTGTTTGCACTTGACTATATGTACTCCAGTTTCGCTCACACCCAGAAGAATAACAAGTGAGGCCCAAAACTCTAACAGCAAAACTTTGTAACTCAGGGGTGGAATCACCAAATTGGATCCACCATTCAATCATTTTGAAGAAGAAAAAAGATAATCAGAATTTAATAAAGTGATTCGCATTTACCAAAATAAGTATATCTGGAGACCGTTTGGCAATGGTTGATTTTGATGCATGCAGACCAAAA
>NW_021600066.1:0-1343 GCF_001605985.2 Dendrobium catenatum
GCTCATTACACTCACCTATGATGTTCTTCATGGTTTATAAAAAGCGTTTGGTTGATTAATCTATAATTATCATAGACATATTATGGTTGGAGGTTGGTTCGTACTATTGATTTATAAATACTATAATCCTTTAATTTTAGGGAGATAAAAGTTTGGTCCTCTGCTCTTATTTATATGTGCAAAGGGACATTAGGTTTATTGATAATTTTAAACTGATCTGATCTACTATTATTTTTAGGAGGGATAATGCTTAAGTAGCTTGAGGATAGATTGACTAGAGAACGTGGAAAGGGTATAGGAACGGTTTGAATGCTTTAACTGAGCTTTATCAATTTCTAACCTTCTTTTCTGGTTAAGTCAGGGGTCCTATTCAAGATTTGAGTCACAATTATTGGTGTTTTTTATCTATGTTACATTTTTATCTTAGCAGGTTGTAGGTTCTTGCTCTTCTTGGTTGGTTTCTTTCACTCTGATCAGACATTACTATTTTTCTCGCGGTGGCCTTGTCTGATTTCTCATATTGGTTGACATGTTATTTGGATTAATTTGCATACTGTATGGATAACTCAATCTGCTAGGGTGTGGTTATTTCTACCCTATTTTTTTTCGTTTTTTCTTGCTGTATTGTTCTTTTCTCATGTGGGTGTTTTAATGCTTTGGTCTATGTTTGGAGCCCTACTTTTGAGGAAGTGGTTGTTGGATGCACTCTTTTCTTGTTGTAAATTCCTATAAGTTTTGGTTTGTACTAACTGTGTTATGTGTTGTTGATTGGTGTTTCACTTTCTACTCTGACTGGCTGGTGGTGGTATGTGCTGCTGGCCTCTATCTTTTCTATTTCTAGTGTATCAACTGGGTTGCTAATTTGCTTTTTCATAGGTTAGATAGGTTGGTTGTGTTGCTGCCTGGTGTTTTTTTTTAGATAGGCTTGGGTCGTATGCCTAGTGGTCTATGCTTTGGTGGCTTAACTAGTAATGGCATTCTTGGGTGGTTTTTTATTTAGTTACTATTTTTTGGATTGGGACTTGAGCTATGACCAATTATATTACTAATGATTTTTCCCACTATTTCTCTCCTACCGTCGGGTTTTGGATGGATGGGGGTTTCTGTGGGTTTTTGGTTAAGATGGAGGACTATCTGGGTGCTGTTCTGAGTTTAGATGTTTTGGGTTAGTTAGTGAGTGCTGGTGGGAAAAATTGTGTCTCACCACGCAGATTTTGATTTCTCCTATTTTGTAATCAAATACTGCATTAAGAATAAAGTACAGACTCGGGAGATTGACACAATATTCTATAATGGATTCAATATTAGAATAGGTTTTTGAAAATTGATATTTCTATAATCAA
>NW_021600067.1:0-1045 GCF_001605985.2 Dendrobium catenatum
GTCGTGGGAGCTCTCACCTTAAAGATCTCGGGTTATCAAGGCTTGGGGAGAGAGCAAGAGCAAAAAAAAAGTCCAATTTAACCCTAATTTTCTCCTATTTAAAGCCCTATACTCTATGTCAACGGCTGGGATTCAATCCAGGGTTTTATTAGGAGGGAAACCAGGTATTTAGCATGGGGATTTGAATTCAAATTGATTAGAGGCTTTAAACCCCATTAATTAGGCTCTTAATGGGCTCTAAATAGGCTTTGTTTGACCAAGTCAATGTTTGACTTGGTCAAATCAATCAAGTGAGTTAAAGGGAATGAGGGATTGAGCCAAGCCAAGGTTTGAATTGATTTGAATTTGATTTGGGCTCTAATGGGTCCTAATGGGTCCATTAAAGCCTGGATTGACCAAGTCAAAGTTTGACTTGGTCAATTCAGCCTATTTAGACCCATGTAATGATGGACATGAGTCCAAGGGATATTTGATTTGATTTAAAATTGATTTTGACTCCAATAGACCCATTAGAGCCAATTGGGTCAACCTGGGTTGACCTTGTCAACCAGGTTGACCCTAGGCATGGGCCTGAGCTCAAGAGACTCAGTTTGACTCAATGAACTGAGTGGGAGAGGCCTTGGGTCTTGGCTTGGTCAACTTGACCAAGTCAACTCTTCAGGTCGAGGGATTTGACAAAATCGAGATCAACAGAGGGGTCTATTTATAGATTCATAGTGGCATGACCCGTAAATAGGTGGGAGATCAAGGGCATATGTGGAGTGGTTGGATGGACGGCTGATATTGAACCCCTTGATCGTGGACTGTTTGATGGACATTTGAATGTCTTAGTGATGTCAAAATTCAGTGATCTTGGACTCGTTATATTCGTATCGTCGAGTCGCTCGATTCGACTATAAGCACGTCATGTTTTGAAACCGTTTGATAATCCAAATTGTGGTTTGAACCCTCCAACAGAGCTTCTGACCCTTGATTTGAACTCATTTGGGCTCGAATTAAGTCGAATTTGGTTTCGTTGGGTTTGTATTTATGAGACGTTTAGATC
>NW_021600068.1:0-282 GCF_001605985.2 Dendrobium catenatum
ATATAAAAATTTAGAGAAAAATTCAACCGAATAGGGCTTTAAAGTTTTGTTTGGGACAACTTTTGATTATTATTTTTTTACCGTTTTTAAAAAATTTTACACTAAAAAACTATTGTAAAAAGCAGTAAGAAATCGGCCTCAAACGAAATATAAATGTATATCAAACAGTTCGAGAGAGAGAGAGAGAGAGAAAGAGAGAAAGAGAAAGGTTTTGTTTAGAACAACTTTCTTACTGCTTCGTAAAGCAGACTGTTTCGTAAAGCAGCTTTTTTATACACAAAT
>NW_021600069.1:0-213 GCF_001605985.2 Dendrobium catenatum
CATTTCCCCCTAATATCAGCTTCGGTTGGGGGTTAGGATTGTAGGCCTGTTTAGGCTTTTCTTGATATTGCATCGGCTGTTTGCCCTTGTCTACATTATAAATCACATGCTTTTCTATATCAGCTCTGGAGAAGAAGGTAGAGTCGGCCTCACCCCTTCTAGCACCCGGGACCTTAGCCTTCTTGGGCTTATTAGAGTGATTTTTTGATCTGG
>NW_021600070.1:0-285 GCF_001605985.2 Dendrobium catenatum
TTGGTCAGCCATTTGAATTTTCTGAAAGTTAAAGAGAGGATTTAAATTAGATTTCTTTTAAAATAAGCGAAAAAGAATTTGTTATTTTGAAACTTAAGGCTTGTAGAATAGTCTCAACCTTCCAACACATGTTGAGTGGTAAAAAAAAAACACCAAACACATGTTAGGAAGATAAAGAGACTAAATACATGCCGAAAGGAAGGTCTTCTCAAAAGGTCTACATATGTTAGCCCATAAGATGGTTGTAAGGGGTAACATATAAAGGTTTGGAACTTGGAAGAAATT
>NW_021600071.1:0-732 GCF_001605985.2 Dendrobium catenatum
TTGCTTAATGGCAGATAGTCTTGATCAATCAGATCAAAAAGAGGGTTTCTCTCACACAAGACCTCATGGGAGCATATGATACCTGGACAACGGATGTTCAAAGCATATGATTGGAGATACAGCTCAATTCATAATGCTGGAAGCTATGAGTGGAGGCAAGGTGACACTTGGAGATAACACCACAAAGAAGGTGGTTGGAGCAAGTATGATTGAAAACTTGAAAAAGTTTTTTATTTACAATGTGTTATTGGTTGAAGAATTAAAGCATAATTTACTAAGTATAAGTCAGCTATATGATAAGGGCTATAGTATAAATTTTTTTCCTACTAGCTGCATATTAAGCATAAATGGTAAAGATGTGCTGAATTGAAAAAGGGTAAACAATGTTTATATGCTAAATTTAAATTGCATTCATACTCCTACTGCCTTTTGTTTACCAATTGTTTCTGATGAGTCATGGCTTTGGCATAGGAGACTTTGTCATTCTAGCATGAAAAAATTTAGAAAGATTACCCAAAAGAATTTAGTGAGAGGTATACCTAAACTAGACTTTAATAAGGATCACCTTTGTGATGCATGTCAATTAGGGAAGCAAGTAAAGTCCTCTTTTCAGTCCAATAAGGATCTTAGGACTAGTAAACCTTTGGAAATCTTACACATGGATCTTTTTGGACCAGTTAAAACTGTAAGTCTAAGAGGGAAGGTATACGGATTTGTTATAGTGGATGATTA
>NW_021600072.1:0-204 GCF_001605985.2 Dendrobium catenatum
CCTCGCCTCCTCCTCGTTCCCTGCAAATAGATCAAAAAAAATCTCAATCTATTCAAACACTATATTGAACTCTATTCTGACCCTACATAAGAGCATATATAAATATGCATAAATTTGAGTGCCGTTACTATGTATTTGCATTCAACATCACCCTACCTGCAAGCAAGAGCCCTAGGAGATCATCTTGTACTCTGTCCTCTTTCT
>NW_021600073.1:0-221 GCF_001605985.2 Dendrobium catenatum
TGGTTCGCCGGGAAACTCGCCGGAGAGGGCTTTGACCAGCGAGATTTGAGTGGAGATGTGTTAAGGAGTCTCTGGGGAGCTCAATAGAACAGAGACTTGGGCTTGAGAGGTTTTGAATGGAGAGAGAACGGCTAGGTTAAGAATGATAGGCATTAGGGCATTTTCTCCCTATTCAAATGCCCTAAGGTTCAATCAAAGGCTGGGATTAACATGGGCAGCTC
>NW_021600074.1:0-213 GCF_001605985.2 Dendrobium catenatum
AAAAGGTTTATCCTTAAATTATTTTGAGAACGATGATGTGGGCTTCTTTGATTGGGATTTTCTTGAGAAACATAATAGTTGAAAATATAAAGCCGAATTCGAGCTTCTTTTTGACAAGTACATGAGATTTATTGGATATATTATTTTTTTAATGGTGACTGATAAATCATAAATTTGTTGATTTTCGAAAAATAGCTTTCTTATCTAATTATT
>NW_021600075.1:0-606 GCF_001605985.2 Dendrobium catenatum
TTCCTAAAAGGTCGATTTCTAGAACTTGGTCGTAGTAAACAAGGTAACATTGAACCCGGATTCGGAAGGTCTATGATGGATATAGACAATTGTATTTTATACTCAAACTGGAACCCTCGACATGATAAGCACATATTAGAGTCTTTTAAACAGTTAACGCAGAGTACTAAACATGCTAAACCAAAGGAATTTCTCAATGGAGAAGATTGGCAGCAAATACAACAACAATTTCAGATCAACTTCCATTGTTGTCCTACACAAACACACCTGCAAACACGTCTTCGATATCTACTAAATAAAATAAAGTAGTGCGTTCAAAAAAATTAATAAAATAAGTTCAGCACCACTCCTATTTACATGATTCGACAATGTACTTTTGGGTGTTAAACAATCTCCAAAAATGTACTTCTTCTATTTAGGTTCATGCTTAATATCTATGTATTTTCTTGTAACTGAACTTATTATTTCTTTGAATAACTGGACTCTTGCTCTTCAAATCATTAATTAAAAAAAATTATTTCATATTAATTTTCTACTGAGTACTCAAATTGCATTTGATAAATATTCAACATATCATGTCATCCGCACCAAGGACATCCTCAATCA
>NW_021600076.1:0-291 GCF_001605985.2 Dendrobium catenatum
CCCTTGGTTGCAGAGGAAGAAATCACGAAGAGATCACATAGGCATCCATATGAAGACCACTACCTTCCGAGGGGCCCAAAAGGTGCAATACTGACATCATTGCTCACAAAAACCACCAAACAAACAGCCCCAAGTAGATATCAGTTGAGCACAACAAAATAGGCTTTGAGATCATCAAAATGTTTCTATCTGCTCACTTTGAGGATGATAGCTTTTCGAATGATAAAACAGACCCTGGAAGGACTATTCCAAACATTTTCGAAGCACCAAGAATTCCTTTCCTTCCATAAA
>NW_021600077.1:0-528 GCF_001605985.2 Dendrobium catenatum
AAAAAATTAGACTTTGGATACCAATTTATTTATTTTTTTTTTATTTTTTAACTTTGGATCCTGACTTGATTTAAAAAAAAAAAATCGGATTGAGCCATTTAATAAATGAGTTTATTTTGAGTTTGAAATTTCAATTCATTTATTAAATGAGTCTGAGTTCGATTGACCCGTAAACTCAATTTTGATCCCTTTTTCTCTTTAATTTTTTTTTGCTTGTTGGTATAATCTCCTTATTTTTAGATCAATTTGTCTGAACTCCATGTTTGTCTTTATAAATCAAAATGGGTTATCAGATCAGATTCTAGTAATTTGGGTGACCAGTGGTTATTTTGTATCGTTTATTTAAACTGGTCATGTTCGGATTGACTAAATTCGAGTTAGATCAATTTCAAGTTGATACCCTACTCGTTTACCTATTTTGGCATCCCTAAATTTGGGTTAACTAGTTAAATTCGAGTTTGATTTGAATTTAATCTGATTCAAATGTGACTCGTTTATCATATGATTCAAAATATTGCCCTGGAATCG
>NW_021600078.1:0-269 GCF_001605985.2 Dendrobium catenatum
AGGCCTTTTCTAGCGATGATGAGGATGTTAAAATCATGTAATATATTATATTTTTACTATATAATTATCTCTTTTTTTATTTATATTATTACATATGTATAATTATCTGGGATGTCTATGTTCTGATGTTAAAATGAATGATATACATGTGGAGCAAAACAATATGTTATTTATATTTTAATGAAGCTTCTCATATATATATAGTCTTACATCTTTGAAGGATGGAGAGAGATAATCAAATATTTTTGAACCTTTTCTTATTTATACAT
>NW_021600079.1:0-590 GCF_001605985.2 Dendrobium catenatum
GTGGATGGATTGATGTGTTTGGCGATTAGATTACCCTTTGGTTAGGTACGATCTGGATGTTCACATAATTTTCTGCAGGTGGCCACGCTCATGCAGGGCAATAAAAGAGGGGGGCTAAGTTAATAAAAAAAATATCAATTGTTATAAACGCTTGCACAGGTGCTTCAACTGCTAAAGCCCCCAAATAAAAAGAGCGTGGCCAGTTTGTTTACTTACTTTTCTGCTCAAATATAACAGCTTGGGAATAATTGCTTTTTATTTATTAACTGCTTAGGATAACCCTGCAGGTGAGTCTAGATTTTATTTTCAAATAAATGTAATTTGTATAACTATTAAGTGTTGTGAAAGTCAGCTTTGAGTTGGGATATATAGGTCCAAAGCTTGGACTCCGAACAGAAAAGGATGCCCCTAAGGGGAGTAGACCTTTTCTATTTGGAGATCCAAATTTGGGCCACACTCCTCTCTACCCAAAGGGGAAAGAGTGGCCTTCCCCATAAAGGAAGTTCCCTCTTATCCATTTGGGTAGTCAAGTACGAAGAATCCAAGGAGCTTAAAGAAAAAGGAGCCCAAAGAAGAACAAGACTGAAGAT
>NW_021600080.1:0-219 GCF_001605985.2 Dendrobium catenatum
ATAATGTGATGTTTCAATCATTAAAGGACATTATATGGTTTTACCTATAACACTATAGTAATTTTATTGCTATTACTAGTTCATATGAGCATGTGTATGTTTTAAATTATTTTACAAATAACTTATGATGTAGCTCAATTATGATTATATTTATATTATTCAATAATTATTTCATTTAATTCTTTAATAAAATTTTATATGTTTCTTAGCCTCATATCT
>NW_021600081.1:0-284 GCF_001605985.2 Dendrobium catenatum
CGTGGCTAGAATATTAGTTGAATTGGATGTTACTAAAGAACATCCGAAAGAAATATGGTTAGGATCGGAGAACAATGGCTATTTCCAAAAGGCTGAAATCGAAAACTTACCTGTTTTTTGCTCGCATTGTAGAATGTATGGTCATGGGGTAAATGAATGCTTTAGGTTACACCCTAATTTACGGAAGGAGAAAATTGTGCCTAATGTTAATGTTGTTAAGGAGAATGAGGTGAGTAATGTGCATCAAGTAAATGATGTTCCTATTCCTACACATGGTGTTGAAA
>NW_021600082.1:0-3763 GCF_001605985.2 Dendrobium catenatum
AAATTTGGGAGGGAAATATAATGGTTTATTTAAGGGTAATTAGGTTATTTTATTTTCATTATGTGTGATTTGTGTTTGCTGTAGTTCTTTCCTTTGAGGGCTTCCTAGTGGCATCTAGGGTTTATGGGAGAATTGATCTACCTCTAGAATTGTAGATCACTTGTATCTTTCTTTTTTATTGAAGTGATAATTAAAAATAAGTCCCTATCTCTGTATTCCTATAGTTTCTACTTGCATCTTTCGTTTTACTTCGAAGACGTATCAGTATGTTTCCTCCAGGACAACAACTTCCCATTTAGGACTTCCAATAGCTTCATGAAAAGATGCTGTGATTTGCTCTTGTGTTGAGATTGATGATGGAGGCGTGAAAGTTGGCTGAGGAGACTAGCATAGGAAACAAAATTTTAGATGGGTAATTGGTACATATTCTTACACTTTTCCTCAAGGCAATAGTTTGTTCAAGGTCATTAAAACATGATTCAATGTAGGCAAATTCATAATCAGGATTACCTTCTTTGGCGTTTGTATAGGCGCTATAACTGGTGCAGACTTTTGGTCATGCTCATGGTATGCAGTTTGTATAGTTCCTATATGAGGATGATTTTTTTTGGAATAAATGATCAGGCTTTGTTTTTTTGCTTATATTAATTTGACCTGCTTGAGATGATTATTTCTAGGGTAACTGTTGTTATTATAGATTTCCAGGCGGGGTTTTAAATTTGTTTTAGTTAATATAGTATTTATATGTCATAGGAAAATTAACTGAATTTAAAATGTCCTACAAAAATAACCTTGTGTTGTAGGGAAGATGTTTGGTAAACCAAGAAAGGAAAATTATCTGAATTTAAAATGTCCTACAAAAAATAAGTCCTTTGATTTTTAAAGCATTCTCTTTGTATCGGGGTTATTTGGCTTGTGGCAAATACTTTACAGTATGAAAGAAGCTCCCGTAAATGCAGCCAAACTGAGTGCAAGAGGGAATAAATTAAAAATTGAGAGCGAATTCATTTTTTTCAATAAATCAGACACAAAAAGTGAGATTTCCTGTATCTTGTTTATTGGTTAGCCACTCGCAGCCAAAATAAATCAAAACTTTTTTTTTTAGGAAAATAAATTCTTGCATTTTTACATCAAGTAGTTGAGTTTTGTTAGAAGGTGAGAAAAAAGTTTAATTACAACCAAGAAAGGAGTTTTCATGTAATAATTTTTCAATAATGATGGGTAATTTTTCTTTTTGATGGCCCTACCCTCTTACCCTTAATTTTTTAGTTGAAGCTCATTTCCGTTAAGGGCTTGTTGGGTCTCATATAAGAAGTGAGAAATCAGAAGTGAAGTAAATCACTTCAGCTATTTGGTGGTTGGTGGATGTGGGAAGTGGGATGTGTGAAGTATCATTCTTGTTCATTTGATTTTGAGCTTAGACGAGTTGAATTCCTAGTTCCGGAAGTCATTAATATGATACTCTCACATTCTGTGGAAATTACGAGTAATTGATCAAAGTTGTCCGTAGATTTTTTAGGTGTGCTAATTTTAGTCTTATATTTTTTGAAATGTTCAATTTAGTCTCTCAACTTATCAAATCTGAATCAAATTGGTCGTATCATCCACTTAGTTGTTTCTTTAGATACTAATTGATGGAGGAAACTTCTCAAGAAGGGATTTTGAACTTTTTCTGGTCAATATGACTATTTAATGCCATTTCAAATTATTGAAATTAACTTGAAAATATCTAAAATACCCCTTTGAAATGATTCCCTCCAACAGCTTTTATCCAAATAAATGAAAAAAATTGATGGTAGGACCAAGGTTGTTTAAATTTGGTAAGTTGGGACCAAATTTGAACTTTTAACCATGTCATCTCATGTCTTTTGATTATTGTTTCTAATTCTTTTATTCTTGTCTAATATCTGTATTTTCTACCCTTCATTTCATACATGCAAACCAACTAGTTCTATTTTAAACAATCTTTACTAGATGCTATGACAAATGTTCTTCTGTTATAATCATTCTTCAATTTATCCTTTCTAACTTTTCACACATAACTATCAGTTGCTTTTTTTCCCAACAACTAGATTCTTACAACTTAGCTAATCTAATTATTGTAACTTGTCTTTATATATGCCTCTTATTTATGCTAAAATAAGAAAACTTCATTTCTATGTTAGATAACCATAGTCCTTTTGATTCTCGTGAGTGCCAAAGCATAAATTTGATGTAGGAAGGATTCAAATCTAATTTCTTAGCAATAACTTCCATAATATTTATCAATTATGGCTTCGTTTGGGACGGCTTTTTTACTGCTTCTAAAAGCAGCTTTTTATTTTAAAAATTTAAATTTTTGTACTACAAAGTTGTTTTAAGTAGTAAAAAAGCCGTCCCAAACGAAGCATAAGTTAGAGGACATCTACACTATAGTTCTTTTTTTGAATTCGCTTCTTTAGGTTTTTTTACTTTCAAATGAGAAGTCTCACATACTAATATGTTCTTGAACTTACATATGTATATTTAAAGGTTTCTCAACTTTTATTTTTGCAATATACTCTCTCCTTAATGCACGGCAAATTATTCTGTGTGGACGTCGTTCAAAGACCAATCAAAATGTGTCACGTCACCCAAATTCGGTATCGCGGCTCGGTACCGCGTTCGGTACTGTTGACGTGACTCATTCTGGTTGGTCTCTGGATGATAAATTGCGTTCGGCGTCCGCACAGAATAATTTCTCTTAATGCATGAACAAAAAATTTACGGTCATCAAATCGTTGGACTTGCTTTCTAGTTATCAATTCTTATTCTAAATCAAATATGTATATTGCTGATACATTTTTTATTACGCTGATTCCAGAGTTAGGGATTTCTGTTCCTCGATAAAATCCTTTGAACAACACCTGGAGCAAGTTGCTGTTTCCTGATGCATTTTTAGGCTTGATTTTGTTGCAATATTTATCCTGGGAGCTCTCTCTTGAAGTAACATCCTCCATTTGACCGTTTGATTTCATATTTCTGCAAACATTTTGTACAAGAGCTCTCTGACAATGGCTGTATTTTCTTTGAAAACAAATCAGTAATGGCTATTCAACTTTATTAGCTTTTTTTTATCTGTTTGTAGTATCATAACACATTACATTTTTTAAATAGAGATTTTTCTTATATTTAGTCGTTGCCATTTCAATCTTTTGAAGCTTTCATGCTTTGATTTTCCAGTTTCCTTGTATTGAAATTACAAGAAACTTGCTCATAAACACTGCTAGTATAGAACTCATTGTCATCTTTTTGTAAAGAATTTCCTGTATTGATGCCAATTTTACTGCTCCCATCTCATTGAGGATATCTAAAACTGAATATATAGATTGTAATTTTAGTAATAATAGTTCTTGTTATTGTTATTTTGGGTGATCAAGTCATTAATAAGAGTACACATTTTAGATATATTGGGTCTATTATTTAGAGTGATGGTGAAATAGATGAGGATATTATTAGTAGAATTTAAGTTGGATAGTTGAAGGGGCTTGTTGTATGATAGAAAAGTCAAATTTTATAAGACTGAAAATTCTATAAGATGGTGGTTAGACTTTTAATGCTTTATGGTGCAAAAATGTATGCCATTAGAAGAAAAGCATAATATTAAGTGAAGTGTTGCAGAGATGAGGATGCTGCGGTAGATGAGTGGCTTCACGCTTAGAGACAAGATACGAAATGAGCATATATGTGAAAAGTGTGGAGTAGCTCCAGTGGATGATAAGATTAGAGAGAGAGTCGCCTTAGA
>NW_021600083.1:0-223 GCF_001605985.2 Dendrobium catenatum
ATACATGAAGATGGATAGTTGTGTATTTTGGATCTATTATACAAAAGTATGTGGATATAAAAGACAATATAACATCTAAATAGGTGGTTAAAACGGAGAAGTATTACGGCGTACTATATGATGAGAGAATATTGGGGCGAGTTAAGGATACGGGTAGGGCTAATGATAAAGGTGATGATCGAGACATGAATTGTCTTATTCAATTAATTTTATCATCATTCTT
>NW_021600084.1:0-1382 GCF_001605985.2 Dendrobium catenatum
ATTAATGCAAAATGTAACTTCCAAAGAAAAGAAGAGAGAAAAAAAAAGAATACAATAGGAGTGGTGCGAGTCTATTCGCTACCATGGAGCATCCAATATAGACATTATTTTCCATTGTAAGAACTAACCCCCTACACCTTCTTAAGTAATCTAAGAAAAAAAAAAAAAATACAAGAAACAAAGCCCGTCGACTTTGCATTGAAGCTCTTATGTTGGCCCTCATTGAGCTGATTAAGGTCCTCATAATATTATATTGATACCTTATTATGGAGATCACCTATTTCAGTTTGATAACCTTTTTCTTTAGGTCAGAGGCCCCCTTATTCAGCTTGATGACCTCCCCCAATATCGCCACTCGTCCACAACTGGGCTCAATGATGAGCTGGAGGTGCACTGTCTTTCACATGTCCTCAAGCATTAATTTGAGCTCCTCCATTAAGATCAAACCTGGAAGACGAAGGACGTCACCGACGTGGACATATGAGAGCAATGTCATAAACCCTTCTACCACATTAGTGCCCCGCTCATTCCTTCATCGTTGCCTTGGCCGACACCTCAGTTTCCATGTCATAGGCTCAACAACTATAGCTTGTTCACTAGTAACTACCTGCTCACCATCGCCAATGTACTCAGCTACTCCTGCGAGCTCCATGTCCTAGGGCTCTTTAACAGTTGATGCCCCAATAATTAACATTAAAATTTCATTTGGAGACAAGTCATATTAGCTCAAGTAAACACATAAGAGTTGATACCGCAGAACAATTCCCCCTCAATACTGCAAAGTCACCCATCGCTCTAGAGCCTTCATTTGTTGCTCGCTCGAAGGATGTTGCGACAACTCTCTTGAGGAGACGCAACTTTTGGGCTTTCTTATGGTGGGTATCTTTTTTTCCCAATAATGCTATTTTTATGTAAATGAACTTGTCATTCTTTCACTTATATACTCTCATAAGTGTTGTGGTAACAGGCGCGCCGACACCCTCTTTAATGGCGGCGACCTTCTCCACACTTCTCATTGCTGGTCCCCTTAATAGGACTTGCTTCTTTATTTGTAACGATAAGCACTCCTCTTTCTTACGCACTATCATGGTGATCCCCATAAGAGGATTCTCACTCCTAATAATGATCGACACGATGCCTCTAATCATCACAATTTTCTTATCGATCATGACAGTGGTCGCCCCAATTTGTCCTAATTTTCTTCATAGGTGGGGTGGCGACAAGCATTATTTTCCTTCAAGTAAGAAAATATATTGTTCTCAATTTAGCAATCAACAAAAACTCATATATATTCCAAGTTTATGTTCTATGGTTTTCTTTCCAAATTAATTCATACAAAAATAAATTATTAATTTATATAATTACAATAAGCTTCATAATTC
>NW_021600085.1:0-204 GCF_001605985.2 Dendrobium catenatum
TTACTATATGATAAATACGTTAAATATTAAATTATTGTTAATATATTTTTATTTTTTTTTCTTTTCCAAGAAAATTGGATATCACTTTCTGCTTTGGAATATTCATATTTTGGATTAAAAGTCTTAGTTGGTCCCCTCCATGAATCTTCATATTGCACATTTTATTCAAAGAAATGAAGAGACAAAAGTGATTATATTCCTTTG
>NW_021600086.1:0-921 GCF_001605985.2 Dendrobium catenatum
TCAGTTGTGATACGATAGTTATTCTTCCCTTGTCACTAGTACATGTCCCTCTGTATGGATATAACTTCAAAGGATCTCTTCTACTTTTCGACAGTCCGTGGCCACGACGATTTGTCCTCTACCACGTGATGTTCGTCGTACAAAATATGAGATCATCCTTAGTATTTGTATGTAAACATGTTGTAGGAGTGTTTTTACTTGCACTCATGCCCACCAATCGCTCTGGTGTTGTGGCATGAAATCTCTTTTTCAGTCCCCTTTGAGGGTTGACTTTCCCCAGTTTCACTTGTCACATTCAAGGGTGGTCTGGGATACCAAAACTACTAACTCAAATTTTTACAGAATGTGATACTGGGTCCATCCTTGACCTATATCAGTTAGGTGAGATGATGTTGACCCACGATCATAAAATAAATTTCATTCATCTACAAATTTTGTCATAATATCTGTGCTCCCCAGTTTTATTCATGTGATGAATATGGCCTGGATTATCAAAGCCAATAATTTTCATCTCTTTATGTTCCAGTATACTTGATATATATCTGTGAACATAATGTAAAAAAAAAAATAATAATAATAATATTAAAAGAGAGGGAAGCTCTTAATTGAGTAGAATTGGTTGCCCTTGTCGCAAGTAGAACCCGGTTCTAAGCTCAAAGAGCCCAAAGTCCCTCCAAATTCTCTCCTCTTTCATCTCCTTAAAGCATTTTGTTGATGGTTTAGGAGATAGCCATGTGTTCATTTCTTCTATTATGATCATTCACTTATAATGGGATGTGGTTTTCCCCTCTCCTATGATGTGGTACATCTTGCTTCAGATGTTAACATCCTTGCTTAGTGGATTTTGATCTTCTAGTAGAAAGTCAATCCACTGCTTCCTCTTAGTGACATATTTCCCCATTGAAAATTTGTCCTTAGCTG
>NW_021600087.1:0-486 GCF_001605985.2 Dendrobium catenatum
AATCATTAACCAAACTAGCTCAACCAACATCATAAAATAGTTAACATTGCAGTGCCGATGTCTTAATTCATTTTATACCGCTAAGGTGCCACCTTAGAGAGCACCACAACTCCTTGAATGGGAAGAGCACTAAATATGATTATTAAAATCTTCAAATCTTGGGGGTATCCTATTATCCTCAAGAGCTTTTATCTTCAGTTTTAAAAGGTATTCATATCTTCCAATATACGATTTATATAATTTATCCGATAATTTTTTCTCTCAGATTCATCCTTAAAATATTTAAATTCTTTTTCAAGTTCTTCATATGATGATTTTAAATTTTCATGGTTCTTATTCAAATCATCGAACTCATCAAGTAATTTCATGTGGTTGTTATCAATTAAAGCAAGATCTTTTCTAAGGATCTCTTATTCTCTTTGCAGTTCTTGTAACTCTAACTTTAGACTAGAATATATTTTCTTTAACTTCCTATAGGCAACATGT
>NW_021600088.1:0-1057 GCF_001605985.2 Dendrobium catenatum
TAATAAATGTATGGCTTCCATAGTCGACCTACCCGATATGAATACAAATTCATTTTGAGAAACATTAGTATCATGCAGCAACCTATGCTCCATAACTCATTAATTCCTCTATAATTCACACAATCTTGTGCATCACCTTTATTCTTAAAAATAGGAATTAACACACTCATGCTCCACTCATCGGGCATCTTTTTAGTCTTCAAAATAGTATTAAAAATTTTAGTAAGCCAAGAAATACCTTCATCCCCTAAGAATACACTCATGCTCCACACCTCTATTGGAATATCATCAGGTCCAACAGCTTTTCCATTCTTCATTTTTTTAAAGCCTCTTTAACTTCGATTTTACTAATACACCGATAAAATAAGAAATCTTTATTTTCATTTGGGGTGCTAAGGTCACTATAGTCAATCTTATTTTCACAATTTTCATTAAAAAGTTTAGCAAAATATCTCATCCACCTTTGTTGAATATCATCTTCTAAGAAAAGTATTTTTTTATCTTCATCCTTAATACACTTCATTTGAACTAAATCCTTACTACTCCTATCTCTTTGTTTTGCTAACTTATACATATATCTTTCTATCTCCTTAATATCTAATCTATTATATAAATCACTAAAAGCTAAGGTCTTTGCATCACATATTGTTTTCTTAGATTCCTTACGAGACTCTTAATATCTTTCTCAATTATCAAAATTTTTAAAATTAAACCAATTTTTATAACAAATCTTCTTATTCCTAATCTTTTCTTACACATTTGGATTCCACCACCAACTATTTTTACTATTAGGAGCTTTCCCCTTTGATACTCCAAGCACATCTTTTGCAATATTCTTAATATCACTAACCACTTTATCCCACATAATATTAGCATCCCAATGCACAGATAAAATCTTAAAAACTAAAATCTTACTATCAAAAATATTTTTGTTAATATTCTTTAAATGCCCCCATCTAATCCAAGATTATCGTTTTACTTTATTTTTTATTATCTGCCCCTTTATCTTAAAGTTCAAAACTAATAATCCACTACAGGAAAAAAGCCGATTATCGGC
>NW_021600089.1:0-236 GCF_001605985.2 Dendrobium catenatum
TAAGAGCGGACTTAAGCCAGAAAGCCAATAGGATGCCACAAAAGCGGACTTAGACCTAAAGACTGATTTAAACTGAATTGGCTGCTGTAAGAGCGGACTTAAGCCAGAAAGTCGACAGAATGCCGTAAAAGCGGACTTAAACCTAAAGACGAATTTAAACTGGATGGTGAACTTTTAAATTAAAGTTGATTTTTTTTTTTAGCTTTGAATCTTTTCCCTCAACCACAAATGACATT
>NW_021600090.1:0-272 GCF_001605985.2 Dendrobium catenatum
AATAGATTTAGATTATGATTTTATCGTCCGACCGTCTATTCTTGTCTCGTTAATTCGAACCCCGGGCTGGGTCGTGACAGTCTGACCATATATCATATGCATAATGCTGACACAAAGATGATGATTTTTTTTGTTATCTAATCCTTAAGTGAAGGTTGTTCTGCAGGAGACTATGAGTTGTTGCTTCAATTAGGTAGTGTTTTTGCTGATTCTAGCTAAAAACAGTTAGAAAATTAATATAGTTTTGCTGAATTCAGGTATATGAATTCAAA
>NW_021600091.1:0-439 GCF_001605985.2 Dendrobium catenatum
AATCTCCCGAAATCCAGCAAGAAATCCCGCTGAATTCTTGTAGCTCGGCGCCGTTGCGTTGCTTCTCCGGAAACTCTGCCCAAATTGCGTGCCAACTAGACGCCTTTTGCAATGTTAAATACCGAAGGAGATGAAGGCTTCGGCTGCTGCTTCCACACGACCGAACCCCGCACGACTCCTCTTCCACTGTCGACTCCCGTAAGAAATCCCTCTCGGATCCCATCCGCTTCCTCCCACAGACACGACTCTCCCTGCTCTCTCTTGCTCTTCTGAAATCCCAGTCGGACCTCCCACTTGCTTCCGTCAAGAATCCCTCCGATCTTCCTCCGACTGAGCTCCTTAACCCACGACAGGGCCGAAGCTGCTGAAGCCTTCGACGCCTCTACCCTGATCCCGATCCGACCCAGCCCCTCCAATCCCGTCGACTGAACCTCTCGAT
>NW_021600092.1:0-258 GCF_001605985.2 Dendrobium catenatum
ACTTTGTTAAGTAATTAAAGAATTTGAACTTCTATTTATCGCTGATTGTGTCTCAGATAAGCATTGCTGACACAAAATTTTATTTTACATGCATTTAATTTCCAAGTAATTAAACAGCGATATTTCTGAAATGTAGAGGACTAAATGGTAATTGGGCCACCATGTACATCAGTGTTATAGGCCAATATAGGGCTGGTGCAATGACTCCTTTATTAACATCCCTAATAAAATCTCAATATATAATAATAATAATAATAA
>NW_021600093.1:0-371 GCF_001605985.2 Dendrobium catenatum
GGAATTCTTCTCAACTTCCACGTGATGCTAAAATTCTTTCCAATTTGCAACAGAATTCTCTCCTGACGCTGAAACTCCACCCAAGTGAAGCCGGAGTTCTCCTCTGCCACCAACAGACACCGGACTTCTACCCGACGTCGGACCTTCACTCTTCACCAAGTTTCTACCTGATGCCGGACTTCTACCAGTTTTCGGACTTCGCTGGACGTCTGTGCAAACATGGATTTCTTTCCTTTGTTGGACTTCCACCTGACGTTGTCCTTCTAATCTTCGTCATCAGACAACAGTTCTTTCGACCTCCGTCGCCCGCCGACTATGGTCCTCCTAACTTATGTCGCCCGCCGACTACAGTCTTTCCAACCTCTATCGCC
>NW_021600094.1:0-269 GCF_001605985.2 Dendrobium catenatum
TAGCCATCTACATTAATCAAAAAGTAGTTCAAACTTACGATTTTGAAACGAAGCTCTGACACCACTTGTTGAGTCTAGTAATTAGGTTGTTAAACCTAAGTGAATGTCCCAAGGCTACCAAGAGGGGGGGTGAATTGGTACTTTAAAAAATTTTGTGTCCCCTTTGAAATAAGTTAAACCGAAATGAAAATATTTCTTTTAAGTTTTTCTAGAAAAAGTTTTTCAACTACATAGTTTTTAAAACTGAAAATTAAAATGCGGAAATGTAA
>NW_021600095.1:0-393 GCF_001605985.2 Dendrobium catenatum
AGAGAGTGTGATTGTAATTTAATAACTGAACACACACACACACACACAAACCGGGGGAGAGTTTAAAATTCACATTTTTTAAAATGATTATATTGTACAATACATTTCATACAGGACAATTTGATCAGTTATTTTCTCCAATAAATAGTGAAATAAAAATAAATGAAAATATGTTTTTATGTATGGTTCTTACGGGATGATTTTAATATTCATACCGGGATGAACGTCTTCATTTTGTTCCCAAATGAAAATTGTACAGGACAAAAATAATTTTCATACCAGGACAAAGGTCTCTATTTTGTTCTCGAATGAAGATCATACAGGATGAAATTAATTTTTATACCAGGATGAATGTCTCTATTTTTTTCTCTAATGATGATTGTATGGGATAAT
>NW_021600096.1:0-1932 GCF_001605985.2 Dendrobium catenatum
CCAATGAATTTCCACCGTTGGATTGAAAGTTTCCTCTACCCTGATCCTCTCTGTGAAATTTCATCAAAGTTTGCCAACGGGATCTCCCAGATCACGCCAAAGAAGCTTCATGGTCTCGGGTTCGCACGGGAGGTTGAAGATGAAATCTTGACCGTTGATTCCAATCAATAGCGCAGATTAGATCCCGCGGTCTCGGAGCACCGTTAATCGTAGCCGTCCGATCTTCCATCCAACGGCTGTGGTTAATCCGATCGTTACCTAGTCAGCACCAATGATTGCCCCGCCAATCACGACGCGTCGCGTGTAAAGCGCTGGCTGACTGTGTAATGGTTGGATTTAATTTTATAGAGAATTCATGGGATCTTCAAAAATTGATATCTCCCTGCACACTTGACCAAATTAGGTGTTCTTAAGCTCATTGGAAAGGTCTCAGGGAGACCTACAAAAGCTCTATGATCCCAGGTTCTGATTGCATCTGTGTTGAGTTTAATTCCAGTATTAGTGTTATTTTAATTATTGAATTTATTGCTTAAAGTTAATTCCACAGGACCTGAAATTTTGGGAGAATGAATTTGGACATGTCTCTGACATGCCCAAATTTTATATCCCTTGTTTGAAATGTTTAAGAGCATTGTTCCCTAATTTTGGATTCAAGGGTCATGGGTTGACCCTTAAATTCAAAATGGGATTACAACCTTTCCAATGAGAATTAGGATTTGATTTTGTGTGTGCTGATGATGCGTAGTATAGGGAATTTAGAGCCAGTGATTTTGCCCCAATCCAAGCTTAGGATAGCTCCCTAGAATTTTCTAAAGGTGACTTAGAGATCGCCTTAGGTGGCTTGGTTAGCCACCTTAGAGTATTTCATTTGAGCCCAAGTTTGGTGTGTTTAGGCCTTGGGATTAGGTGATTTCGTGGTCTAAATTTCATCAGTTTTGGAGCCCATTTGGTCCACTAAATAGGAGCCATAATATTCCCTTTTAGAATCACCCCTTAGCCTTAATAAAATTTTAATAAATCAAGATTAATCCATAAAATTCCTTAAAATACCTCTAACTAACCCCAATTGATTCATTAATCAATAGAAATTCAAATCCCTTTAATTTGACTTTAAAATCCACTTTAATTAAATTCTAATCAAAATCAAGGTTTAATCAATTTTAATTAATTAAAAATCATTAAAAATCCCAAAAAATCTTTAAACACTTGATAATCTCACCTTAGATCATTTCTGATCTTTGGGGTTGATTTCAAGAAGTTTAGGACTCATTTGGGTTCAAATCACTAAAAGGGCCCCTTTATTAAGATAATTAAATAATTTCAATAACTATCCAAATTTGCAAAATTCATCACTAATTGTAGAGAATTCCAAATCAATCAAACTCAGTGGTTAATGACTCTAATTAAAATCTAGTATTTTCTAAAAATGTCAAATCCCCAAAAACTAGTCAAAGTAAAAAAAAATCAACATTTTGGTCAACCCTAGTTCAAAACGGGGTCAAAACTTCAATAAATCATAACTTTTTGTAAAAAACTCTAAATTGAATATGTCACCTGTCTAACAACTCATAATGAGGTCTAGTATTTATTAAAAATCTGAAACCTCTAAGATTCCCTCTAATTCTAAAAATAAAATTTTGACCCATTAGTTAACATATCTAGATAATTTCCCAAAACCCAATAATTGTTCAAAATTCTAGAATTTTCTAATTTAATTAATAAAATTCTTAACAAACCCTTTAAAATCAGTAACCAACTCCTTTTTATATTAATCCACTCTTTTAATTCCAACCAACTTAAATTAACTTAATCAACCCTATTACTACTGGGTAACCCAGGCCTACGAGGCTATTAACTTAGCACCAAGGAAGGTGAAATAAACTTCACAGTCTCGGTGTGAAACAAATGTAGTAATCAATTAACTCTTAAAAT
>NW_021600097.1:0-283 GCF_001605985.2 Dendrobium catenatum
GGTTCTCAATCCAAATTAAGCCAGAGGAAGTGGGGACGTACCGTTTGCTATCAGTAAAAAGATTAACGACAATGCATATGTCGTCGATCTTCCGGCCGAGTTCACTACATCTCACACATTTAACGTTACTGATCTCTTTGCTTATGTTCCGCCATATGACAGTCCAACTAACGTCGAATCGGTACACTCTGATTCTTCTCACGGCGGGAGCGAATGATGCGGTGCATCACTAGTTTGGTGCACCTAAGGAGTATTTTATCTTACAAACACTTCCTTTTATTAT
>NW_021600098.1:0-432 GCF_001605985.2 Dendrobium catenatum
TAAAAAAAACTCGAGGCGTAAGCATCGAGGCTTTTTTACTAGAATTGCGCAAAGGCGGGCCTCAAGGCGAGCCTCATATTGCGCAATTTTAAACTATGATCACAGGAGTCACCGTCTAATTTAATATCAATGAAGGTGCTACTTTTAATTTCTTTTTAAAAAATATATTGCATAGATATTATATATGTTATGAGCTTATAGCCTTATGCACCTCACAACTCTTCTCTTTAGTTCCACATCACTTGAAAATTCTTTGTTGCTATTGTTTATATAGCTTTTTGAGTTTTCTAGTGTTAAGAAATCTCATGGAGTGGTGGGCCATGTGAAGATGCTTCATGATGGTTTGTTTAAAATATATATAATATTTATTATAATTCATTTATTTATTAAATAAAATTATTTATCATTTATTTAATTATTTAAAAAGTATGT
>NW_021600099.1:0-1127 GCF_001605985.2 Dendrobium catenatum
GGGTAGAATTAGCATTAAAATTCAATTTGATGTGTTGTGTCTTTTTTCAGGACGAAGCAAAATTGTTAACATGAGCCGTATCACTATTTGATTTAACAACCTCATTCGCTTTATCTCCATCTTTCTCAAAACCATTCGTAAGATTCATATTAATCTATTTTTGGTTTTCCGAAATAATCAACCCAGCACAATTCTTCACCTTCAAATCAACGTCTGAAGATGACGCCTCTGTATCAAATTTTGAAGAAAACCCCTGTATCAATTCATCTTCCACAATTTGATCAATAACGATACCTTTTCCTTTCCCTTCCACAATCGGCTCTAATCATGCCAGATGCCTATAACCTTCTCTGATTACCAAGTTAGAAGAAACCCTGGATGCTTCTTGATCCAAAGAACCCCCATGATTTCTGCTAGATCTACAGGATGATATTTTATCGTCCTGGATGAAATGAATAAATTTCTTCTGATTGTCTAAGATCATCCTAGTTGATTGAGCTTAATTTGTACTGATCATACAGGATGATATTTATATTGTCTTGGATGATAAAGTTGGTAAGTTTCAATTAATGAGCTATTCTAAATCTATTCTATTTAAGAGCACTTGTTCTATCCTTTATAACATCTTTTGCTGCTATTTTGACCTGAGAGAGCCAAGAGGAGAGGAAGAGCAAGGGAGAGAAAGTGAGGGTCTTATGAGGGGGAGTTTGTGAGGGGGTTCACAAAGGTTGCTCCAAGCAAGGATATATGGTTTTCTTCTCCAGTCATTGTCCTTAGTTCCTTGGGGGTTTTAGAGAGGTAAACTTTAGCATCTAATCAAGGTTCTCTGCTTGCTTCAGGAGGAAGAAAAAAGGAGTTGGGTTATCTACCTGCTTCTGGAGGAAGCAAAAGGAGTTCGATTCTCTGCCTCACCCGGGTTGGTGGAAAAGAGGTTTATAAAGGCTTCTCCACCTTGCTGTGGGGTAAAAGGAGAGACACTGAGTTTATTGCAATACTCAGAGGGCATCTCTGGGGAGTGGACGTAGGTTGTGTTGACCGAACCACTATAAATTTATGTGTTCTTTATTACTGCTTCCGCATCTAATTTTTACACTTTGATTTCTGTGGTGAATCTTAGTTTTTGTTTT
>NW_021600100.1:0-360 GCF_001605985.2 Dendrobium catenatum
ATGATGACAAACACAAGTAGGAAAATATCCAAAAAGGTTCATTAGAATTTCAAAGATACAAACAAGTTTTCCTACCACACCCTACTCCCCCTTTTATCATCACAAAAAGAGGGTAAAAAAAAAACATAACGACTAAAAAGCAAACTACAAAAAATAGGAAACAAACAACAGAAAGCACAGACTAAAAGAACGAGGGATCCTGATCATCAGATGGAGGTGATGGAGGTGGCTGCTGAAAGTAACTGGCAAGCGTGGTAAATTGAGCATTGAATCAGGCGATGTCCTGGTTATGCTGCTGCTGCTGGTGAGTAAGGAAACTATCAAATCGGGCTAAATCCTCAGTGCGATGATGCTCGTAAC
>NW_021600101.1:0-557 GCF_001605985.2 Dendrobium catenatum
TAAAAAAAGGAGACTCCCCCATCTCTGGTTCGGCCGATTGACGGGATTAGGCCAAAGAAGCGCGTCTAAGGGAGAAAGTTACCTTTACTTCCAGCGAGCTCCTGTTATTACTTCCGATCCGAATAGGTTGGGAAAGTCGTAGATGGAGCTGAGTCGGAGGGCAAGGGGGGAGTCGAAGCTAGGGCAAGGTATGCGAACTCCTCTTCCTCTCTCTCTCTCTCTATCTCTCGGTGTTAGGATCGGGCTCGACGGGAGGAGGCGAGTTCTCCTGGGTGAGGTCGGAGGAGGAGGTGTTCGTCGGTTTGATGATGAGAGGGGAAGAATGAACCGAGAGCTTCGACAGTGAGAGAGGGATCGGGAGTTGAGTGTGCCGAAAGGGAGAGAGTCGAACAGCAGTTTGTGAAAGGAGAAGAGCGATTCCGAAGGCTTCCACGGGTCCGGTATTTAACGATGCGATTTGGGTACGATCGAGCGGATTCTACGCAGATATCGTGGGAGAGGACACGAGCAGCGCCAATCTATAGGATTTCAACAGGATTTACGAACTGAGACGGGCG
>NW_021600102.1:0-1366 GCF_001605985.2 Dendrobium catenatum
GGTCACATAAAACGGCGGCCTTCAAATGACCCGGTTAAGAGAGTAGATGTATTAGATTTGACTTATGTTAAGAAAGGTAGAGGCATACCTAAAAAGACTTGGTTAGAAAATATTAGTAATGACCTTTCTTTATTAGATTTAAACGAGAATTTGACATTTAATAGTACACAATGGAGAAAAAGGATTCATGTAGCCGACCCCACGTATTGGGATAAAGGCTTGTTGTTGTTATTGTTGTTGTTGTTGTATCAAAAAATTATGGAAGTGCAAAAAAATTACAAAATAATAATTCTAATAGTTAGATATTTATATAACAAAAAACTACCTTCTACTTTTTCCACAGATTTTAAAATTTTCTTTACAAAATATTCTATTATTTTGAATAAGGCTTCGTTAGGACTACATTTTTATTGTTTTTAAAGTATTTTTTTAATGCAAAAATTGCACTTCAAAAAAATTTTATAATAAAAAACTGATTTAAAAAATAGTAAGAATACTGTCACAAATGAAACATAAATATCAAGCTACAAGCACCGCTAATGCAAATTTATGTGAGAAATTCCACTATAAAAAATTTCCCCTTGCATACATATATGTAAAATTAATGATTTTACTCCTTTTAATTTATTTTACCTACGCTTTCATTGAGACAGATTTTTTTAAGACTATATTTTAAAGCAACGTTTTAGTAAAAAAAATTTTGAATTAGAAATTTTTATGTCAAACAATTGTTTTAGAAAATAGTAAAAAAGTCATGCCAAATGAAACACTAAGCTTTCAAAGGCTTTGTTTGAAAGCTTTTTAGTTTTTAATTACTTTCATGATAAAAAAATTAGTTAGTAAAAACTAATATACGTTTTAAAGATAGCTTTTGCACTGTTATTTTAATTTTGTTATCATTAAAACTTTATCTTTGAAAAAATATTTTTTAAATTATGACTAAGAAATAACTTTTAAAAGTGAAAATATAAAAAATAGTTCCAAACAAAGGCAAAGTATGATGCTTTTCGGCTTGATCAAAATTTGAGATGAATTTTAACAATAATATGTTTTTATATCATAAAAGAACTTGTAAGGTAATAATGCCTTATTAGGATTTTTTAAAATTCATATTTACTGCGGATTGGAATATTCACGGTAGTAGAGAGAGATATACTTTAGCGTCCAAGTTTTATGCAAATATCCAGTATACAAACAAATAAGAGAAGGGGTGCGAGAGTTATAAGAGATATCAATATTTTTATGTTGAAAACTCACAAAAGGGGAAAAACCATGGGGTGGCCCAGTCAAAATGGTTCCACCAATCTTTATTGTTGAATACAAATGAGGCCATTCCATGAGGGGACGCCTTCATATTATGTAGTAA
>NW_021600103.1:0-244 GCF_001605985.2 Dendrobium catenatum
CTACGAAGACAAAGACGGAAGACTAGCGGCAGCTGTCCACGTCGATTGAAGAGGACGATATGAGGATAGGGCTCGCATGGCTGGCTGTTTTGTGGGGTCTGGTACAGATTGTGGAAACGAGGACGAAGGGATTCAGTAACACAAGGGAAGGAAGAATCGCCTGCTTCAATGCTGGAGATTACGAACATGCTATATGCGATTAAAACCCTAATCAGAACTATTTATATAGATCCAAGGGGAGTGT
>NW_021600104.1:0-336 GCF_001605985.2 Dendrobium catenatum
TGGATGATTTGTATAGTTTGAAGGTGATTTGTATCGATGATGATGCTCTCAAGCTTGGTGGTGGGAAATGTAGTAGGCGGAAAAAACAAAAAGAATGCTAAAAAGAAGTAATTCTTTGGTTTGCTTGTGTCATTTGTTGGATCCTGCTAGTTCATGTTCTATATGGCTTGTCTCTGCTTCGGTTTGGTTCTTTGGGCTCTGGGTTTTTCTTTTTTGCTCTGTTGGTTGCGCCTGATTGGTTTCTTGTTGTTGATGGTTTGTTGTGACGTTGGGTCCTTTTCTGAGCAATTATTGAGTTACTGTGGGCTCCGAAAATTCGGCCCCGGCCTCCGCTCG
>NW_021600105.1:0-223 GCF_001605985.2 Dendrobium catenatum
ATTTGTTTTACACTAAAGCCAAGAAAGTAATTAAGTTATCCCATCATGCTCATTTCATACTCATTACTCATAGTTTTTGAGAATTCATCACACAAGTTTTTATTTGAAGATCCAAATAAGATGTCATCCACATAAATTTGAACAATGAGAATTTAATTTTTGATCTTTTATAAAAAGAGTGTAGTATATACACTGAAAGTTCGTTCAGGATGTTAAGCCCTAT
>NW_021600106.1:0-292 GCF_001605985.2 Dendrobium catenatum
GAATAGTAGTGGGTAGAAAACCTGTTAGAGAGTTTTTTTTAATGTATGTTCATATCTCTTTGGTTCAATACTTGTTGATGGGTCTTATTCTCTCCAATGGAAAAGAAGTAAGAATGTTGTGGGATTTTCTTCTTTAAATTCATGCTGCATTAGATACCTTTATGCATTGTTCTATATAAGGCAACGAAGATGAGGGTATTTGGAATAATTCATCTATTTGGGTGAGTACCTTGTTACTTGAATTATGCGCATAATAATATGTCGATCTTTGCCTCTTTGTAATCCTTCCATA
>NW_021600107.1:0-219 GCF_001605985.2 Dendrobium catenatum
TTTGAAACATGAATAATTTAAACTTAGTGACATTTTAAAGCTCAAACAATTTTCTAGAAATTTTTAGGACCCTTTAAGTCACTTAATTAATTAGCCATAATTTACCCTTTTAATTAAGCCCCAAAAACTTCAAAAAATTCTAATAAATCTAAATTAAATAAAAAAATTACAAATAATATATTAAAATCTTTAGAATTTAATTATTAATCCAAGAAAATT
>NW_021600108.1:0-273 GCF_001605985.2 Dendrobium catenatum
CCGTCATAGGACTTCTGCCCATCGATGGACTTTCATCGGCCTTCTGCCTGCTATTGAATTACTACCTGTAGACAGACTACTAACCGTCGATGGACTTTCGTTGATCTTTTATATGACTCAGTGCTTCTACCCGACATCAGACTTCTGCCTGCTGTCTGTTTACTACCTGTCCTCGGATGATTGCCTGCCAATAGACTTTCGTTGGTTTTCTACCCGTCTCAGTACTTCTACCCAACGTCGGACTTCTACCTGCCGTCAAACTACTACATGTTG
>NW_021600109.1:0-213 GCF_001605985.2 Dendrobium catenatum
ATGAAATGGACAATGCTAAACCTGTTAATACACCAATTAGTTCCTCAGTTCAGTTAGATAATGACCTTAAGGGAAAATCTGTTGATAAAAAAAAATTTAGAGGGATTATTGGATCTTTACTTTACTTGACTGCTAGCAGACCAGATATCATGTTTAGTGTTTGCTTGTGTGCTAGATTTCAATCTGATCCAAAAGAATCACATTTGACAGTAG
>NW_021600110.1:0-306 GCF_001605985.2 Dendrobium catenatum
TGCTGGAATTAAGAAGGTATTTCTAGAATTGTTAGAAAAGTAGGAATCCCATTAGTTGTTGATGCTCTCACAACTCAGAAGACTCGTCTTACCTTTGCTAAAGTATGTGTACAAGTTGACAGTTCGGCCAAATATCCTGAAGAAATCTCCATCTCTCTTGAAGGGGACATTTTTAACTTAAAATTTCAATACGAATGGAAGCCAACACCTTGTGAGTTTTGCAAATCTCTGGTCCATTTCTCAACTTCATGTTCCTCCAAACAGGCTGATTCTGATGCTCCCACAAATAAACCAAATGAACCTTCG
>NW_021600111.1:0-276 GCF_001605985.2 Dendrobium catenatum
TCTTTTGGCTCCGGTCACCTGACCCAATAATTTGCCATTTGTGAGAGGTGTTGTTGATTTTAGCTTTCCGTATATTCCTTAGCTTACACGCCCCTCCATGATTAGTCGCTGCTATCCACCTCATTCAAGTTTAGCTTGTAAGATCTTAGGAAGCTGTCAGATATTCAGACATGATATTTGCTTAATTTTTTTTGGGACATTTAGGCCATTTAAGGCAAACTCACACACACAACGCATACCCAGAGACTCGAACCTTAGACCTCTTAGTTGGAAGCC
>NW_021600112.1:0-212 GCF_001605985.2 Dendrobium catenatum
GCCGGACCACCACCAGACCACCGCAGGAACCTCGCCGGACCACCACAGAATCTCGCCGGACCTCCGCCTTAAGGCTCGACGTTCAGTCCCTACGTCCTGTCGAAGACCCGACATTCTGCTCAGGGCCCGAAGTTCAGTCCCTATGTCCTGCCGAAGACCCGACGTCCTGTTCAAGGCCCGACGTTCAGTCCCTACATCCTGCCAAAGACCCA
>NW_021600113.1:0-224 GCF_001605985.2 Dendrobium catenatum
TCTGTTCATTCTTCGTATTGCCTTGTTTCATTGTTTTCCTTGCAGGTTTCTGGATCCCTTGGTGCAGGTAGCACATCAGCTAGTTATAGCAGGGTTGGCTTGTCCTAGGCCCTTGGCATACCGTCTTCTCTTGAACAACACTTGTAATAAATTCTTCCAACTATTCTCGAGTATCTCTCATATCCTTAGCATCCCATCACAATAATTGGATGCCTTGGATCAAT
>NW_021600114.1:0-220 GCF_001605985.2 Dendrobium catenatum
GTTTTAAGTTTTGCAAAAGGCTTTATGAGTTGTTTTGCATCGAGAAGATTTGTTTTGTGAGTTTTGTGAATCGGCTTGCATTGGAATTTTATGTGCTTTTCGTCTTGCGAATGTTTTATGACGAGTGCTTTACAATGAGGGGTTTCTATAAAATCTTCTCGTTGGAAAGCTTTATTTTTTTATTACCCCACTCCAAACGAAGGAAGGCACTTGATTATAG
>NW_021600115.1:0-798 GCF_001605985.2 Dendrobium catenatum
AAAAATGAATGGGAAAGGAGAACTCACGAAGCTAGCCCAAAATAGTTTGGATAAGGCAGATTATGGTGGTGATCATAATGGTTCAGTCATTAAAGCCTAGCCACACATATAAATATAAATTATATAAATATAAATTACCCACCATCAATCTCAAAATCGTCAAGTTTCCATCATTAATTTTGACATCCTCATGTCAAATGCAAGTCGCAAGACATTAAAAAATAGTTTAACATCAAATTGGCAATGTTGAAAAACACAGAAAAATCTACATTTTCTATCTAGAACCATCTCTTCTCATGACAGTTGATCTCCAACGAATCAATGTAGCCTTCTCTATTATGTGCAAATATATTAATTGAAGATTAAAATTAATCTTCTTGCATTTCTTTGCTTATTATACTTTGAATCTCATGGATTGCTTCTTAGAAAATATTTTAAGGTGAGGGAACAAATAATGTTCATTTAGCCAGATAAACAGCACTATGAAACCAAGTAATTCCAAGTTCTAGGCCATAATTCCTGATCTCCAGCATTCAAGTACGAATGATAATAAAGCACATGTTACACTTGGAAAAAAAAATCTCATCAACCATATCCAACTGAAAACAAAATTACCATATCCAAATGAAAAAATGCAAGAAAACCAATAGTAAGATACTTTCTCCATATATCCGATTCACGGAAGCCCCCGTTAATTACAAATACGTAACGGAAAGCTACAATCCGTCGAAAACAATAAACCAAATAAGACACGAAAGGACCTGGCGATCGACCGCGAAAGGCATGCGCTCTGAGATC
>NW_021600116.1:0-332 GCF_001605985.2 Dendrobium catenatum
TGATTGTTGAAGTAAAATATTCATCGTAATTAAATTTATTTCTAATAATTGAATGATAAATAAATAATTTGATAATAAAATGACTATGTTTTAATGATTAAAAATTTAAAACTACTCTATAAAGCTTTAATTGTAGATATATAAGTATTTTCTGCTTATTGTGTAATTCATGTGTATTTGCTATGTATTTTCTAGGTATGTGCTAAATATTTAGTGTCTAGAGAATGCATATTTAATGCTTATTTAGTGCATAAATACTAAGAATGTAATGTGTATTTAATGTGTATATAGTGTGTATTTAATGTGTATTTAACCCATAGAGGAAAACTCAA
>NW_021600117.1:0-306 GCF_001605985.2 Dendrobium catenatum
TTAAAATTTTTCACCATGTGAGGTTGAAAGTATAATGATTTTTGTCTACTCAAAATTTTATTTTGATGTCTAAAAATAATAATGTAGTACAATAAATGTCTTAAAAATCATTTTATATATTTTATTGTATTTTGGTAATTTTTTTGAAAGGTACATTTTTGCCTAATAGGATTTTTTGTTGTCTACCATTATGATATTTTGGCATCTTCTTAATTAAGCTCAAATATATACATTTTTTGATGCAAAACATTGAATAATGGATGTGGATATGTTCTTGAGTAATAGCTGGTCACTATTACTATTATA
>NW_021600118.1:0-283 GCF_001605985.2 Dendrobium catenatum
AGGGGGTCGGTATTTTAAATTGAGTTCTCGCCTCATGCCTTTCCAAGTAGGGTACTCACCACGTGACTCTTTATGATCTCGATTTCATCCAAAATTGAAGAGCCCGACCTTGTAGGTGAGACTTAGTGATGCTAACCTGGTGGGATTCAGGGATATGACATGATTCGAAATAGTCATCTAGTTGTCTAGCCCATTCCCTAAAGTAGTAAGGGTCCGAGGAGCCATCAAAGGTGGGAAAATGGTAATGTGACTCTAAGTGAGGTCGTTGAGGATTAGTCTCAGG
>NW_021600119.1:0-277 GCF_001605985.2 Dendrobium catenatum
GTTTTTTTAATCATTTATTTATAATTCTTGGAGTTGGGTAATTTTTTATTTTTTTGTTTCTTTAATTTTCTCTTTTAATTTTTGCTCTTACTATTTCATTAATGTACTCATGTTATGATTATGTTAATGAAATAAAAATATTAGTTTACTGTCCATTGCCTAATTGCATATATTCTCTTTATATTACTTATTTATTTCTTTGAGTATAAAATATATTTCATATCACTTTATCCCGTCTCATGTTACTGCAATGCACCATCTTTCAGACCCGGCTCAT
>NW_021600120.1:0-374 GCF_001605985.2 Dendrobium catenatum
CCGTGGCGAAGAGCTAGAAAAAAAAAAAAGAGATGGCTGGTTAAAACAAAAGTATGCAACACGAGGAATTCCCAGGAGGTCACCCTTCCCAGTACTACTCTCGCACAAGCACGCTTAACTATGGAGTTTAAATGGGATCTGGTGCACTAGTGCTTGTATGGCTGCACCTATAGTAATATGGTCTCAAAGTATTCTTTAGTTGACACCGTGGAGAGATGATTTTGATGCATCTTTATTCCAATAGATGATATGGGATCAAAATTCATTTTTTGGTTGTGCATGGCCAGCTGATGGGCCTATGGCCTTCGGCGCTCCAGCTGGCTTGGAAAACGCTTTCCAGAATGGGGTCATATTGCCAAATCAAAATCCTGCAG
>NW_021600121.1:0-277 GCF_001605985.2 Dendrobium catenatum
TCTTGGGCATGGCCGGGTATTATAGGAAATTTGTGAAAGGATTCTCACAGATTTCGACTCCTCTGACGAGATTGACGCAGAAGTCAGTACCTTTTGTTTGGACACCGAAGTGTGAAACTACTTTTTAGAGATTGAAGGATTGTTTGACTTCAGCTCCAGTGTTAGTACTTTCGTCAGGTACGAAAGGTTTTCAGGTGAGTGATGCTTCACTGAAAGGTTTGGGTTGTGTGCTGATGTAGAATGGAAGGGTAATTTCTTATGCTTCGAGACAGTTGAA
>NW_021600122.1:0-242 GCF_001605985.2 Dendrobium catenatum
GGAGCTTTGCAGCGGTTAAAACCGCCACAAAGTTCCAGATTTTTTTTTTTTAAAACGTACCGCGAATGTCCACCGAAAACACAATTGCAGCATGACTCCTGGGAAGAATAATAACTAGTTTTAAACACAACAGTGATTACATCCCCATCAAAATTGTTAAGCTAATAATAACCCACAACATGACTCCTGGGAAGAATAATAATTTGTTTTAGGCTTCACTGTCAATACAAATCTAGATAAAT
>NW_021600123.1:0-272 GCF_001605985.2 Dendrobium catenatum
GATATGCCCACTGTTGTTATCCACAAGTGACTCATACTTGTTTGTAAGGATCCGTCGTATTTGCTACGAGTTCCTAGGGATATTCGTAGGAGACCCTCGTTTCTTGCATCATATCCACCCTTTCACCGATCTCGGGTGGGTTCTGTTGATTGTACTTATTTATATGAATGCGGGTCTTTGATTGCTGATCCCCAAATATTGCCATCTCAATCAACAGATGCATGTAGGGATTGTTATAGGAGTTCATTACACCTACTCATATATGTTTGATA
>NW_021600124.1:0-216 GCF_001605985.2 Dendrobium catenatum
GTATTCAACAAAAGAACTTTGGTCATTGAAGAGACCATACATGTTGTATATGATGAATCTGGAAATTTGGAAGAGCCAAATGTTATTGAAGATGAGATTGAGGATAACTCCCAAAAGATTGATAGAATAAACTTGGAAGAAAATGTGGAAGAGAATTTGGAGATAGAAAATCCTTTCCCTAGAGATTTGAGATATTCTAAAAATCACCCAAGGGAA
>NW_021600125.1:0-5578 GCF_001605985.2 Dendrobium catenatum
CAAACCTCCAATCAAAACTCTCAGAATTCAAAACCAACCATATCAGACCAAAATACAATCAGAAATCGGAACAGAATCGTATCAGGAATCGGAACAGAATCAAATCAGAACTTATACGAACATATATCAAATCAGAATCAGAATCGTACAGATCAGATCACATCATAATACAATCAGAACAGAATAAATCAACAGAGTCAGAATCGTATAGAAATCAAAAATTCAGATCATATCAGAATAGAATGGTACGGAAACAGAAGTCGTATTAAATCAGAAACAGAACAGAATAAGACATATCACATCAACAGAATCAGAAATCAGAATTGCAGATCATATCTTATCAGAATCATAATTGCTTACAGAATAGATACGGAAATCAGATATCAACAGAACAGATACGGAAATCAGATATCAGATATCAGATATATATTTAATAGCTAAACTAAACTAAATAGAATCACTACGGATTCTGACCCTTATGTCTCCCATGTGCTCACGGCACCAGAAATTCTCTGAGTAATTAATAGCTAAGTATGCTCACGGCACCAGAACAACAGAATTCCTCGGATCCGGGACAATAAATATTTCTCCAACTTGAGCTCAACTAAGATTTCCCCATACACTAACTGAATCTCATAGGATCCAGGCCCCTTATAACTCCCTTTTTATAGCATATCAATTCAGAAGAAATCCAGACAAATTAGAAATTAGACAAAAATCGGGCAGCACAACGGCAGTATACGGAATTTACAAAAAATTTCCTGAAAAACACAAATTACCAAATTTGCACAGAATGTAGATAATCACATTTCAGAACATTTATTCTACTGCACAGATAATTTTCAATTTCGCAGAAAAATGCAGTCGACCAAAAAAACTGCCGAATCAAAAATACCCCGACAAAAATCTTCGGAAAATAATCAAAATGTGCACACCCGGCACGTCAACAATATAAAAAAGTTACGCGGTAAAAACCGAACCAATCAAAAGATACGGACGAAAATCACTAACGGAAACAAAATCCGGACAGAAAGTACCGCTAGACACGACGGTTCTGAAAATTGAGAAAGGCGAAATGTGCCTTACCTTGCGTACAGCAATTTCCTGAACAGTCTCCTCGGACGAAAACGGCACCGCGTCGCCCGAAAATCAACTTTTCCAAATTTGCCCTCGACTTTCTCTCTCCTCAGATATTTTGATTTTTAATTTTTTGATTTTCTCTCTCTTCAAAATGACTGAAATCAGCTTTATAATACTCAGATCGGCCCGGCCGATCGCCAGATCGTCCCAGGATGATCAGACCAAATTGGATCGTCCTGGACGGTTCCCAGGACTATTCTCAGGCCGATATTTTTTACAGTGCCGATTGGCCTGGACGATGTCCTCAATCGGCCTGGACGATGTGTACAGAAAATCACCTGGAGCAAAACTGGGCAAATTCTGGAACAAAATTATAACTGATCGTCCCAGGACGATTCAGATCGTCCTGGACGATCCTGGAGCAGGTTTTTGATATTACAATCTCCCCAACTTCAGAAAAATGTCGTCCTCGACATTATCCAATCCAAACTCAATCAGAACAAGTACGGGTACGATTGTCTCATGTCAGACTTCTTCTCCCAAGTTGCTTCCCGCGCAGTCCGGTGCTTCCACTGGACTTTAACCATCGGAATCTGTTTATTTCAGAGCTTTCGGACGTCGTATGCCAAAATCAACTATGGCTCTTCCTTGTACGCCAGGTTCTCCTGAATCTCAACCTCGTCAGCTGACACCTTCTTCCCTGAGTCTGATACCCACTTCCTCAGAGTGGATACGTGAAATACATTGTGCACATCCGACATCGAATCAGAAAGCAACAGTCGGTAAGCAGATTTTCCAATCCTTTCCAAAATTTCAAACGGTCCAACATACCTTGGACTTAGCTTACTCACCTGGCCAAATCTGCTCACACCCTTCATCGGGCTGACTTTGACATATACAAAGTCACCAACTTGAAACTCAACAAACTTGTGCTTCTGATTGTAATAATACTGCTGTCGATCCTGAGCCGCTTTCAATCTTTCTTTAATCAGACTGATCTTCTTAACAGTTTCTTCAACAAAAGTGGCACCCAGATCCTGTCTATCTCCGATCTCAGTCAAAGTCAAAGGAGTACGGCACTTCCTGCCATACAGAGCCTCGTACGGTGCCATACCAATACTGGACTGAAAACTGTTGTTATAAGCAAACTCAATCAGCGGAATATGATCCTCCCAGCTTCCGCCAAAGTCCAGAACACAAAGCCTCAACAGATCTTCCAGCACCTGAATAGTCCTCTCAGACTGTCCGTCGGTCTGAGGATCGAAGGTTGCTACTGAATGCAGTTTCCGTCCCAAGCCTTGCTGAAAGCCTTTCCAAAGTCTGGAAGTAACACGTCCGTCTCGATCCAAAAACAATTATCGAGGCCACACAATGCAATCGAACTATCTCCGTTCACATAAATCTGTGTCAAACGATCCACCGATCGGATCTGTCTGATCGGAAGAAATGGGCGGATTTTGTTAATCGATTCTACAACTACCTCAGATGGCGTCGCTGCCCCGTGTAATATCAAACATCTGCTCCAGGATCATGATTCCGCTGATTGAACCTGTTGAGAGCTTTGTGTTTGGACTTTGGCGGAAGCTGGGAGATCATATTCCGCTGTTGAATTTGCTTATAACAACAGTTTTCCAGTCCAGTATTGGTATGGCACCTACGAGGCTCCTGTATGGCAGGAAGTGTCGTACTCCTTTGACTCTTGATGAGATCGAGATAGACAGGAACTGGTGCCACTTTTGTGAGAAACTGTAAGAAGGATCAATTTTGATAAAGAAAGATTGAAAGCACGGCTCAGGATCAACAGCAGAAATATTATAATCAGAAGCACAGTTGTTGAGATTTCAAGTTGGTGACTTTGGTATATGTCAAAGTCAGTCGATGAAGGTGTGAGCAGATTTGGTCAGTGAGTAAGCTGAGTCCAAGGTACTTGGACCGTTTGAGATTTTGGAAAGAATTGGAAAATCTGCTTACGACTGCTTGCTTTTCTGTTCGATGCCTGATGTGCACAACGTGTTTCACGTATCCACTCTGAGGAAGTGGGTTTCAGACTCTGGGAAGAAAGGCTATCAGCTGATGAGTTGAGATTCAGGGAAATCTGCGTACAGAGGAAGAGCCAGAGTTGATTTTGGCGTACGACGTCCGAAAGTTAAGAATAAAGAGATTCCGATGGTTAAAGTCCCAGTGGAAGCACCGGACTGCACGAGAAGCAACTTGGAGAAAAGGGTCCTGACATGAGACGGTCGTACCCGTACTTGTTCTGACTGTAGTTTGGATTGGATAATGTCGAGGACGATTTTTTTTGAAGTTGGGGAGAATTGTTTATAATCAAAATTCTGCTCCAGGATCGTCCAGGACGATCTGATCGTCCTGGACGATCAGTTGTAATTTGCTCAGATTTGCAGTTTCTCCAGGTGATTCTATCCTACATATCGTCCAGGCCGATTTGGACATCGTCCAGGCGATCGCACTGTAGAAAATATCGGCCTGAGCAATAGTTCTGGGAACCGTCCAGGCACACGAATTCAATTTGTCTGATCGTCCGGGACGATCTGGCGATCGTCGGCGTCGATCGTGCGGGCGATTGAAGTATAAAGCTGATCAGTCGTTTTGAAGAGAGAGAAAAATAAAATAAAAATATCTTTTTGAGGAGAGAGAAACATCGAGGATTTTTGGAAAAGTTGATTTTCCGGCACGACGCGGAGCCGTTTTTCGTCCCGAAGTGACTGTTTCAGAATATTGCTGTACCGAGGGTAAGGCAATTCCGCCTTTCTCAATTTTCAGACCGTCGAGTTGGCGTATTTTCTGTCCGGATTTTGTTTCCGTTAGTTTTTCGTCGTATCTTTTGATTGGATTCAGTTTTATACGCGTAACTTTCTGTATATTGTTGAGTGCCGAGTGTGCACATTTTGGTTATTTTCCGAAGATTTTTTTCGGGTATTTGTTGATTCGGCGGTTTTTCGTAGACTCTATTTTTCTGGAAATGTAAATTTCTGTGCAGTAGATAAATGTGTCTGAAATGGATTAATCTAATATTCTTGTGCGAATTTGGTAAATTTTTTTGCAGAAATATTTGTGTAAATTCCTGTCTACTGCCGTTGTGCTGCCGATTTTTGTCTGATCCTGAATTGCCCGATTTTCTTCTGAATTGAAATTATGCTTGTGTATGCTATAAAAAGGGAGTATAAGGGGCCTGGAGTCTATGAGATTCAGTTAGTGTCTGGGGAAATTTAGTTGAGCTCAAAGTTGAGAAAATTCTGTTCTGTCCCGGATCCGAGATTTTTCTGGTGCGGAGCACATTATCTTAGTTCTAATTATCAGGAATCTGGCCGTGACACATGGAGACATAAGGGTCAGATCCGTAGTGTTCTGTTTAGTTTAGTTAGCATATAATATATAATCTGATATCTGATTTCGTCTGAGCTGTTTTCTGTTGATATTGAGTTCCGTATCTGCTCTCGTTGATATCTGTTCGTGATTGATTAATGTCTGTTGATATCCTGCTATCTGATTCTGATCTGTTGATACTGTTCTTTTGATATCGATCTGTATCTGTTTCTGATTTTAATTCTATTCTGTGTCGTTAATTCTGTATCTGAATATTATCTGAATTCTGATTTTCTTCTGTATGATCTGATTCTGTTGATTATTATTCTGTTCTGATGTTCCTGATTGTACGACTCTGATTCTGAGTTTGATTCTGTCCGTATTTCTGATTGTCTTCGTTCTGATTCGAGAATCTTAGATTCTGTACCGATTTTCTGATTGATTCGTCTGATAGTGTGGTTTTGGATTATGAGATTTGATTAGTGTGCTTTGCTGAGCCTGTTGAGCTCACACTCTTGTTTCTGGTGGTTTTTCAGGTTCTGGAAAGGGAAGAAGTCCAGGAACTAGAGTTCAGGTCTGATCAAGTATAGGTATTTGTACTTTTGATTTTTGTACAGTCATGGCTTTTCTGTCTGTCTTTCTTTCTGCTTCAAGCCATGTACTATATTTGTAGATGATTGTTTTGAGGAAAAAAAAATAAATATAGATGTTTTGTTCCCGCATTTGGTGACTTATAGTAGCTCTGTTGTTCTGTGTTTGTGTGTCTTTGAGTTTATTTTTGGAAGATTCAGTTCAGAACCAATTCCAAAGCCAGATCCTGGATAAAAGGTTTGTCGCGGATCCGGCTCGAGGCCGGTCCGTCCTTCCGTCGGTGTCGGGTCGTGACAAACTTTTAGTGGTATCAGACACTGGTTTTGTGGAAACTGGTTGGATTGTAAAACCGACTAAATAAGGCAAGTGATTCAGTGAGTCTGTCTGGGGGGTAGTTTTGGGTCGTTTGGCTTTTTATTGTGTTGTTTTGTGTTGTTTTTGTGATAGTTTTTCAGATTTTCTGGATTTTTTGTAATGGATCAGCCAGACCCCAGACATGACAAGACGGGCAGAGTGGCCAGTCAGGCAGCACCAGTAGGGGGTACAGGCCCCCAGTGGCCGTGCGATACCTAAATACCACTAA
>NW_021600126.1:0-1142 GCF_001605985.2 Dendrobium catenatum
CTCTCATTCTTGGGGGTATGCTAGGGCTTTGCCCTAGCCGCCCCTTTCGGCCTCTCTGTGCTGGGTGCCTCTCATCGGGTGCTTCAGGAAAGTTTTTTTTCTCCTCTCTTTGGTGTTGGTTTTCCTTTTTCTTATTTTATGTCGCCTTCTCGTTTTTGTGATTTTGGGTTTTTGGTTGGATCATCCTCTCTTTCTTTTAAGGATGCTATTTATGGTTCTTCGCCTTCTTCCACGCCTTTTCTTGAACTTAGGGTTTCTTCGCATAGAGGTTTACCTGCTCTGTGGATTTTCGGGCAGAAATCTAGTCTTTGGTTGCTCTGTTCAAATATGCTATGGTTGGTAAATTCCTTGGGCGTAGACCTTCCCTTGATGCTATTAGGAGTTTCTTTTTCAAGCTTAAGCTTAATGACGAAGTCTCTGTCACTGTCTTGAACCAGCTTAATGTGTTGATTAAGCTCTTTAACGACTTGGATTATTATAGGGTCTTTGCTCATATGTCATATTTCGTGAGTAATTGTTATATGAAATTGTTTAAATGGTCTCCTACCTTGGATATTGAGATCAAATCACCTATTATACCTATATGAATTTTCTTCCCTAACCTCCGGCCTCACTTTTTGCCTCCCGTATTCGGCATGGCTTAGGATTGATTTTTGGGAAATCATTGAAAACTGATAATGCTACTTCCATTGGTTCATGTCTGTCGGTTGCATGTATTTTGGTTGAACTGGATGTGTCCAAACAATATCTGGACAAAATTTGGATTGGCTCGGATAGCACTGGTTATGTTCAATATGTGATTTTTCAACATTTTTCGGACAATTGTGCTCATTGTCTTGCTTTGGGACATTCAAAGGCTGGGTGTAGGATTCTTCACCTGAATCTTGACTCTGCTGCCTTGCCTCCTCCATCTAATTTGTTAGGGGCTGGTGACCGTGTGGTTAACCCGTCTATTTCTATGACTCCGAGTGAAGAAATTGAGTCTGCTGTGATGGAATTACCTGTGCCATCTAACGCCCCTACTTTTGTTTCTTCTGATTTTGTCTCTTCTGTTCCAGTTGAGAATAATGTGGAGTGTGAGGAGGTTAGTCTTGTTAATTTAGTCCAGTTGGACTCTATTGAGAGTTTGGAGGGAGTGGTCC
>NW_021600127.1:0-503 GCF_001605985.2 Dendrobium catenatum
ACCCTTATAGAGAGGGATACCCAAATATTTTAATGGAAAAACACCTTGAGTAAAACTAGTAAGATTTTTAATTTCCACGACATGACCAGAAGAAACATTCTTAGTAACAATAAAATAGCACTTATGTTTATTAAAAGCCAAATCACTAACAAATTCAAATTGATCAAAGAAGGTCATAATTTTATTAATCCTATTCATAGAAGCATTCGAAAACACAATGAAATTGTCAACAAAACATAAATGAGAGATTTTAATACCACTTAAGGTTCTGAAATAAAGACTAGGGTGTTTCTCAAAAAGATCAGCGAGACCCCTAGAATGGTAATCCATAGCAATAATAAAGAGTGCAGGGGAAATGGGATCCCCTTATCTAAGCCCATAAGAAGCCCTAAAAAAACCATGGCTCTTACCATTCACAATAATGGATAAAAAAGGGCTTTCAATACAAGACTTAATGAGATTGATGAAACTATGATCAAAACCAAATAAACTCAATATATTAT
>NW_021600128.1:0-299 GCF_001605985.2 Dendrobium catenatum
AACCCTCCACGCGGTCAGCGCGTGACCGCGAACAGGCCAAATCTAGACCGTCGATCACGGATCCGACGGTCCAGATCGATCCAACGCATGCAGACGGCCGGACCGAGCCCTAGGGGCGTTTTTTGCTTCGTTCTCCCAAACGGCTGGACCAAACGTAATGAAATTTTAGATCTAGCTTCTCGTAGTGAAGAGCAACAGTGGGGAGGTTTTAGTTTGAATTAAAACAGACTAATCACGATGCTAATTAACCCTAAGTGTTTCTAACTAGGGTTTGAGATTTTACCTAATCCACACGGTGG
>NW_021600129.1:0-318 GCF_001605985.2 Dendrobium catenatum
ATTGAAAGGATGACGGTTCTCTGCCAACACTGGGGATAGTGTGAAAGGACGGAAGGGTTCTCTACCTACACTTGGAGAGTGTGAACAGCTGAAGGGTTCTCTGCCCACACTAGGAGAGTGTGAAAGGATGACGGTGCTCTACCAACACTGGGGATAGTGAGAAAAGACGGACGGTCCTCTGCCAACACTGGGGATTGTGTAAAAGGACGGACGGTTCTCTGCCGCACCGGGGAGTGATGAAAAGAGTGTGTTGTAAAGACTTCTCCACCTTGCTGTGGGTGTAAAAGGAGAGTCACTATTGGTATTAGTGCAATACTC
>NW_021600130.1:0-217 GCF_001605985.2 Dendrobium catenatum
TTATTTTCTCCTTTTGTGTGAAGATTGCCTTGATTTGCATGAAAAATTTGTCGAATATTAAAATTGGACAAGTTGATAGTATATTTAGAGTATTGCCGATGTTTCAATCACAATGATGCAGTCCATTTTGCAATCAGACATCGTTTGAGCAACACCGAGGTCTAATTCCCTCAAAATGCTTGTTGTTGCTTTGGAACTGCCTCGATTTGCGAGCACA
>NW_021600131.1:0-241 GCF_001605985.2 Dendrobium catenatum
GTACAGACGAACTGCACTAAAAAAAAATCAGCTTTTTGAGGGTTTTACAGTTTGGTAGCAGGATTTAGGCCGGATTTGTGGTGGATTTGAGCGATATCGAGCCAAACGGCCTACAATGCAAAATCAAATATCACGGCAAATGAAAGCCACTGTAGACTGAAAATTCCATCTTTTCACGCTAAATTCCGGATTTTCGAAATCCTGTTTTTTGCCGGATTTATAAAATCCGTTGGTTGGAGAG
>NW_021600132.1:0-285 GCF_001605985.2 Dendrobium catenatum
CTAGAACTTGGTTGAACTCAAAGGGTGTTTGAACTTGAACTCGGCTTGTGAACCTTTGAATTTGAAAGAATAATTTGGGACCGTACTTGGACTTGATTTGCACATCAAATGGACAAAAATGAGACTCGGCTTATAAATGTCCGCTAGTGTCAACAATCATCCGATCGAAGACAAGTACATATATTCCTTGCAACTGAAAGATGGTTGATTAGCAGACTAAGTGCAAATGTCTACAAATGTGAAACGATCTACAAACAAGTGCAAATACACAAAAAACCCACCCGA
>NW_021600133.1:0-287 GCF_001605985.2 Dendrobium catenatum
ACTTGCATATGACTTGAACATTTGAACTCAAGAAAAGCTTGGGTTGGATTATAGACAGACTTGCACTCCAGATGACAATGAAAAGGATTCATTTTGGACTTGGTATTAAGCTCAAGTCAGAACTAGACTTTGAATTATTGATCTAAATCTTAACCTAAAGTCTAAATTTTTGGAAGTGAAAGTCATAAGTTATTAAAATGATGAAATCAAAGATAAGTGAGTGAATGAAGACCAAGTCTTTAAGAGATAAATAAGCAAGGAATGATGAGGTGGAATTATCTTGAATC
>NW_021600134.1:0-346 GCF_001605985.2 Dendrobium catenatum
TGGAGCTTAATGGGAGATATCGCCTATCCAAGATACGGGAATGCCTCCATTGTAAGAAGAATAAGAGAAGAGAAATAAAATATTGGAGAAGATAAGTGCAAATTCCCCATCCCATGAAGTGGTATTTATACTTGAGATGGAGGAGAAGAGTTATATGACTTTAGATGAGAGAATTGATTTATGGAAGAAAATTACATGAACATATGAGAAAATGTTACACGAATTAATAGAGGATAGATACATGCATTTAAATTTAAAAATGACTTCTATAAAAAAGTTGAAAGAAAAAAATTTCCAAAAAATAAAAAATAAGAAAAATAAGAAAAAATAAAAGGTGTAGCCAAAT
>NW_021600135.1:0-250 GCF_001605985.2 Dendrobium catenatum
CATAACTTTTTATCAGAAGATCCAAAAAGTATATCATCAATATAGATTTGAACAATGAGTAACTCATTTCCTACTTTTCTTAGAAAAAGGGCGGTGTCTACACTTCCCTTAACAAAATCTCCCTTCAGTAAAAATGTACTAAGCCTCTTATAACAAGCTCTTGGTGCCTGATAATCCATATAAAGCCTTTTTTAATTTGAAAACATAATTTAAAAATTGGGAACTCTCAAAACCTGAGGGTTGCTCTATA
>NW_021600136.1:0-398 GCF_001605985.2 Dendrobium catenatum
GATATGTCAGCTTTAATATTTTCTATTAAAATTTCTTACTAAAAAGGTTCTGCGGCGCTCGTGAAATTTTACCTAATTTTCTGTAACCTCATTCTGAAAAATATGACTGCTGCATGAAACCTTAATTAATGCTGAGAAGTAGTTGCATAAAATTATAACAATAGTGATGAGGACATCGACAGACGCTACCGACATGTTTATCGCCGGCGAAACCGCAGATCGACGGCCACGATTCAGCGTTTCTACTTCTGATTTAGATGTCATGATGTATTTCATTATTATTGTCTTTTATTTACTGTTTTCCCATTTTACCCCTGTGGGGAGTTATGTCTTATTGTAGCCCAAGGGGCATTTGAGTACCTTTATTTCCTTATGTTTGAAGACCTATTTATAGGGGT
>NW_021600137.1:0-740 GCF_001605985.2 Dendrobium catenatum
CACTAGTGGAAGACAAGATTAGAGAGAGTCAACTTAGATGGTTTGGTCACATAAAACAACGGCCTTCCGATTACCTTGTTAGGAAAGTATAGGTATTAAATTTGACATGTTAAGAAATGTAGAGGTAGACCTAAAAAGACTTGGTTAGAAATTATTATAAATGATATTTCTTTATTAGATTTAAATGATAATTTGACTTTAAACAGGACGCAATGGAGAAAAAGAATTCATGTAGTGGGACAAAGGCTTGATGTTGTTGTTATTGTGCTATTTGCTGTGGTATTGAGCAGGAGATTCTAAACGTAGCCGTCAAATATAACAAAGCACTCTAGTCAAATATTCGTTCGAGTAGTTATATTTTCTAATTGCTTGTTTCAACCTTTTTATGTTGCTGTTTGCTGTGGTATTGAGCAGGAGATGCTAAACTTAGCCATCAAATATAATAAAGCAGTCCAAGAGGAGGATGAACTGCCCCCGGAGAAATTGGCCATTGCGAATGTGGGTAGGCAAGATGCAAAGAAGCATTTGGAAGAGCATGTGTCCAATCTAATGTCCTCCAATATAGTCCAAACGCTGGGTACAATGCTGGATACTGTAGTGTTCTAGATGACAACTTTGGCTTTCCATGAAACGATTCAACCCTTGTGCTTTCAATAGAATGTGTTGCCATTGTCTTTTGTTTCATGATGAAATATGGTAGAGATTAGTCTGCAATTTCTATTTTTTCCTGAAATACTGGT
>NW_021600138.1:0-483 GCF_001605985.2 Dendrobium catenatum
AGTCCAATAAGGATCTTAGGACTAGTAAACCTTTAAAAATTCTTCACATGGATCTTTTTGGACCAGTATGAAATGTAAGTCTAAGAGGGAAGGTATACGGATTTATTATAGTGGATGATTTCTCAAGATTCACCACGATTAGATTTCTTTTTCATAAAAGTGAATCATTTGAGGAATTCAAAAATTTTTCAACTTGGATTCAAAGAAAACTAGGGTGTGAAATAATTTTCTTACAAAGTGATCATGGAGGAGAATTTAAAAATGAAAGATTTGAAAATTTTTATAAAGAAAAAGGAATTGATCACAATTTTTCTACACCTACAACCCCTCAACAAAATGGGGTAGTTGAAAGGAAAAACAGAACATTAATTGAAGCTGCCCGAGCAATGTTGGCAGAATACTCACTTCCTAGATATTTTTGGGCTGAGGCGATTAACACTGCATGCTATGTTCTGAATAGGGTGAATGTGAGATCGAATTTAA
>NW_021600139.1:0-867 GCF_001605985.2 Dendrobium catenatum
CTTCCTCCTGAGATAAGGCATCAAGTTGCAGTTAAAAGCTGATATTTATACTTTCTTTGCAAGCTTTTACGAAGCATAAATGCAAATGTATCCACAATTGTCTGAAGTTAGAAAATCTATATTTTTCTACTTTTACGTTGGGTCTCAGAAGCCTGCAGTTACATCATTATTCAAGTGCAAAAAGAGAGGAATCCAATGCGAAAAAAAAAAAAGAGCAGCAGCCATCATAGGAACGGCAAGGATTTCGATCCTTTTGAAAAAGACAGCAAAAATAGAATAACATCCTAATACTTGGAGAAATTATTATGTGCGGAGAATGTACGTAGAATGTCGTTCGAAGATAAATCAGAATGTGTCACGTCAGCACATCAAACAGTGAGATCGAGCAATGGATGACGTGGCTCATTCTGGTTGGTCTCCGAATGAAGACGTCCACGCATAATAATCAATATAATACTTGAATTGCATCTTAAGGCGCAGCGCATTTAGTTGCTTTTAGATGAAAAGGGCAATTAGTTTTCTTTTCATTTATATTTTAAAATAAAATACTCATTTTTTTGGAATTTAACAGTATTTGAAAAGTTAACTGATATATATTTTTAATGATATCCAACAAAAAGGCTATTTGATTTAAAATAAAAGAAGTATAAAATATTTCAAATGCAGGTATTCTCAAACTATTGATATTTAATTTGAAGTAAAAAAAATGTGTAGTAAAATTTTAAAGTATTGAAAATAAATCCCTTAGATTAATTTTAATGTATTTAAAAATCTTTAAATTTGATTAAGTTTCAAATACATTATAAATTCTCAATTATTTTTGCCACTGCATGCCATCACTGTCTTCTATTTATATCTAATTCATCA
>NW_021600140.1:0-316 GCF_001605985.2 Dendrobium catenatum
AGCGAATTTCTGCTCCGATCAACCTCCGACTGATATAATAAAGTGCATTTTCTTTTCCTTCTTCATTATGCTGAGCCAGCAATGCTCCGAGGGATTCTTCTAAAGCTGCTGTATACAGTATAAGAGGCTTCCCCGGAATTGGTGCCGCGAGAATAGGCGGATTTAACAAGTATCTTTTGATGCTGTCAAACGCTTCCTGGCACTCTGCATCCCATTTAAAGCGGACATCTTTCTTCATCAATTTAGAAAATGGTTGACACCTACCTGACAAATTCGATATGAATCGTCGAATAAAAGCCAACTGCCCTTGTAGTGA
>NW_021600141.1:0-4154 GCF_001605985.2 Dendrobium catenatum
GTTTTTGGAACTATGTGTTGATCCTCTATGCTCTCCTATGTGTTGATTTGAATTTAGTTGACAATGGGAAGTTATGTCATCTTGATTCATACTATGTGATTTAGAACTTTAAGTGTGAACTTGAAAGTGTATAAGGTTCTATTTAGATCTCCTAGTAAACCTTGCACATCAAGTGTTTGATGGAATGTCCCAAGACAAGTCATAGTTGTTTTGTTTTGCATTATATTCATATGCAATGAGCTCCTTCATGTGGAGGTTCCCCCAATGCATTGTTTTGAGGTATCTCGAAAAAAAAAATCTGAGAATAAACTTAGTTACTTGGTGAGGCATGGGAAGCTATTTAACCAAGCATTGGGTGAGCATCTTTCTTTACATAGTCCTTTGTAAGTTTGGTAATCATTTTGTTTATTAAGTCTTCTCCAAAATTTCTCTAACGAAGAGTTTAGCGCTCTCTTACTATTGTTGTTTTTGTAGAAAGTTTGGTTGAACTTTTTTTTTATATATAAGTTTGAGTTGATGATAAGTTTAAGCTAGCATATCACATCTTTATCTCCACTTGTGGATCTCATGTGAAGTCCAAAGATTGAAACCTTTTTGAGAGTAAGCTATAGTGAGCTAGCATTTAACTTTGATTGCCAACTTGATGTTTTGAATGTCTTTTAGAAGAAACAACTCTTCTAAAGTGATCGTCACATGGGTCATGAGGATGGTTATATCTTCATCAACTTATGATTGAAATGACTTGTTGTTAGAAGTTTCATGATGCATCTATTATCGTTTATTGCTATCAAATGTCGTTAGATTTATTCGATTACCAAATGAAGTTTTAATCCTCCTAAAAAAAAATGTTGATGGTCATTGTAGCCACGGATAGTTTCACGAAGATAGGATGGAAATTTATGCGTTGATTTACATTATTCGGAAATAATTTCTATAGTGGAGCTTGCATTTGTGTGTAGATTTGAATCACATGATGGTGGAAATTCTTAAAATTAGTAGAAGTAATCATGTTTTATTGTTGCTTTATCTTCGCATGAATCATGAGTAATTAGAAAAGTATTTGGGTTAAGGGAGTGAAGAATGAATATTTTCACATGGTGCTTAGTCTATGCTTTTAAGAATGTCCATGAAATTAGAAAGTAAAAAAAAAAAAGGGGGGTGCATAGCTATTTCAAACTACATTCACTTGTGATCTTTGTTTTAGTTTGCATTCGCGACAGCCAAGATGAGTCCTTTATAACTAAAGAGAATGTTTGCTTGCATCGTTTGAAGTGAAGGTTGCATTCACCTCATATTTCTTTACAAAAGAATTAAAGTCATGGCTTGGCGATTACTTACACTGAGATGTTGAAATTTCTAAATTATTCTATGGAGATTTGTTTGGAGTATTATATTCTAAAGAGCAATAGCATTTAAGTTTCCTCTAAAAAAAAAAAATCCGAAGTTCAACTTTCTCTAAGTTTTCTTTTCTACGTATACGCATAAATCTGTTTTCTTATTGAATTAGTTGTTATGTGAATCATGGGGAGTTTGGTGGCTATGTGAGAAGCTACTGGCAAAGAAGTTTGAGTTAGAATGATTAAATAAACATGAGACATCTGCTTATACCAAACACACTTGCATCAAAACGTATATCTATATCATATCTTGATTTTGTGGGAAATGTTTAAAGAGCATGTTGATAGATAAATTACACCATTTTATGTGTTGTTTAAAGAGGGGTCTCATATGTATGAGACAAAGCCTTATCATCATTGACCAAAATGCAGTTTTTGTCTATTGTTTAGCTTCCAAATCGCATTGGGAAGCATGGTAAGTGCATATTTTAATGTTTTTGAGCTTCCGGATGGTTGTAGGAAGTCGATACGTGCAGTTTTTCGTTGTTTTTGGCTTCTGGATGGTTGTAGGAAGTAGATACGTGCAGTTTTTCACTGTTTTTGAGCTTCCGGATCATTGTGGGTATGAGATATGTGTAGGATTTTCACTGTTTCAGCCTTTAAACTTAAAAAAAAAAACAATGAAGTGCAGATTTTCAATTGTTTTTGTGCTTCAAATTTATGCGTATACAAGTTGGGTGCAAATTTTCATTAGTTTCTTACCCTGTATTGATATGGAGAAAGATTAGATGCATATGCTCACTTGCTTCATGCTTTAGACTATTTGTGTAAGATAAATTTTGAGAGCATTCATATGCTTTATTTTCTTGAAAAGATTGTTGAGCTCGTTAGAATTATTAAAATGAATATTCTTTGAATATATATATATATTGTTCTTGAAGTAAGAAATGGATTTATGTCTCCTTTATGTTAGCAAATCAAATATTTGTTTAGTCTCTTTGAGCTATAGTTGGTTGGAGAAATGTCATGTCCATAATTAAATGTTCTTTTTTTTATTAGTGGAGTTTGGAAATAATATTAAGTGACCACGAGTTTTTATATTTTTCTTTCGTCGCCATGAAAGCATAACATTAGTATTGGATTTTGGCAAGAATCAATGTTGTGAGAGCATGAACTCTATCATATGGGAAAGGTAATCCAAAGCATGCATTGTTATAAACTTTGTTGTTTTCCAAGTTGCATATTTGCAAATCTCTTGTGGGTAATTATTAGTACATGTTGTATGAGATTTGTATCATGATGAAAAATTTTGTAAGAACTAATCTCTACCCAAATTCATATGCATATAAGTTGTGTTGAGAAAATTTCAAAAGTGTTTCTTTATGGATAAAGTGTATTTTATTTCGAAGTGATTTCATATAGAGGGTTTTATGAGTTTGTTCAAACGAGGGGTTTCATGAGTGTCTTTATGAGTTGAAAATTTTAGGATTGTTTTGTTTTTTTTTTTGAGAGGTTTTACGAATGTGTCTATGGTTGAGAGCTTTGCGAGCCATTTTGTATTACATAGATTCGTGATAGACTTTGTGAATGAAGGTTTTACATGAGTTATTTTGGTTTTTGTGATTTTGACTTGTGCATGTTCTCTTGATGGAAGGCTCCATAGTGCCTATTCATTAAGAAAACCTCCACAAGTTTACCCCACTCCAAATGAAGGGAGAGACACTTGATGGTGGGTTGTTTTGGGTAGAATTTGGTGTCAAAAGAGGGGATTTTTGTAAAGGATTTTTGTAGAGCTTTTGTGCCAAACAAAGCGGAAAGAAAAGTGATTTTGGGTAGAAGGCTTTTGGGGAGTTTTGTGTAGTAGCTCATTTAGAAGCTCTTGCAAGTAATTTTGAGGTCTATAATGTTGTGGTTAGACTTGTGTAAGGGGTCCCTTTAGTGTCTTTTAGAGGCAATTAGTGCTTTCTTATTAATATTGAATTCTCTTAGTGTTCATTTCAAAAAACGAGTTAGTAGGATTCAAAGCAATAGGAAGCTTTGTGCTGGAGGATCTTTTAGTGTCTTTTTGGAGTAAAATCAATTCTTGTTTAAATTAACTTCCTTTAAGTATTAACCCCTTAAAAGTATAAAATTTTGGATAAATCTGAAACAAATGGAAGTCTTATTTTAAATTTAGTTTTAGAGGTTTGTTTTCCTTAGTTGTTGTAGGCTTGGTTTAGTAGGCCTTGTTAAAATATGTTGTGGGTAGGTGTGTCAAAAATATCAAGTGCCTCATTTGGATAGTGGGAACAATAAAGGGCATTGTTGATTGTTATAGGATGCACTTGACTTCTACGAGGTATATCCAATAACAACAATGCCTACACCCCTTTTCGTATTCGATTTTCGTTCCTTTTCTATTCTTCGCATTTGGTTGTCTTTTGCTTAGTTTTGTTAGTTTCTTCACTGCTTCTTCTGTGTCTTGGCACCGCACACGTACAAACTGAGGAGGGCTCAAAGTACAAACGACTCAACAAGTAACAGAAGGTACGTTCTTTTTCTTTTCTGCATTCTCATTCTTTCAGATTATTAACTGCTTATAGAACTGCTCTGATCCACTTTTCTTCTATGTTTTGCGAGGTACATTTTGAAAAGCAATGGACAAGGAGCATGAGAGTATTTGAAGAAAGGGCTAAGACAACCGGACCCAAGCATCAGTCGTCCCTACCCATCTGGTAGGGATGCTACGGGCGGAACCACCGGGTCGTAGCCCCCGGTGCTGTAAGTCTACTAAAACTTATAAAACCTTTAGGGGCCTAGATGATTGCGCGCCTCCCA
>NW_021600142.1:0-241 GCF_001605985.2 Dendrobium catenatum
TGCACGTACACGCGCTTGTATTGATTATCTCGACCTTGTTTGCTCGAGAAGACGTATCAATGACTTCAAATTCATTCCTGTTAATCATGACTGGTTCAGGACACCGTCGAGCATCACGTTCAGCTCTTTGTAAGACTAGCATGGTGCGTGGAACAAACTTTGATTGGGCTTCCTCAACCCACTTTCCAGATTCAGTTGATCTTCTTAAAAATAATGCTACAAGGTTATAGTAAATTGCCAT
>NW_021600143.1:0-290 GCF_001605985.2 Dendrobium catenatum
TATAGATATTTCTTCAAACATAACATTAATTTACAGATAACAATAATTTAATAGATATTTATATGTAAATCTCCCTTACATATAACATTAATTTAATAGATATTTCTTCACACATAACATTAATTTAATAGATATTTATAATTTACCTAATTAATAGGTGCTATGATGCTATCATATATAATACTTTGTAGTAATGAATTCTTTCATAACCCATAATTTTTTTTTTCAGTTTTTTCCGCTATGTTCTTTTCTTAAAATTTCGAAGTTACTGTTCAGAAACTCATAGGTAG
>NW_021600144.1:0-245 GCF_001605985.2 Dendrobium catenatum
TGAAGCTCGAGATTTCTGCACAGGATTAATGCGAAATGACGCAAACAGCGCCGAATGAACAGTAATTTCGCGATACTTCGGCGGATTTTCTGGATTTCGACGCATACGAGGATCTTAACCGGGATATCGGGGATTCCATTTAGCAGGTATTTTGAATGATTAAATCTCTTTTTTTTTATTTTCTCTGGATCTTATCCATAGGTCAACACTATAGTAGAAAATCAAAACAGTGCATGAATCACTGT
>NW_021600145.1:0-283 GCF_001605985.2 Dendrobium catenatum
CTTTATTAGATTTAAACGAGAATTTAACTTTTAATAGGTCACAAAGGAGAAAAATGATTCATGGAGCCGACCCCACGTAGTGGGATAAAGGCATGATGTTGTTGTTGTTGTCGTCGTCATCATATCATTCAATTAAAATGTAAACTATGCATAATATTTTGGCACTAATATCAGCCAAATGTAACTTCAATTCTGCCGAAGAAAAATAATATTATAAGAGCTCCTTTTAACCCGCTCACTTTAAAGTAATATCATAATGTTTAGTATCTGTTTTTCATTATTG
>NW_021600146.1:0-852 GCF_001605985.2 Dendrobium catenatum
CTCACACTCGCAAGCTGCAAATTCTGGCTAAACACATTTCGGAAATTTCTCTAGGCCCTTCTACTAATGTTTGCATTTCTTGTAACGTTTCTAAAAGTCATAAACATTCTTTTCCTCGCAGTAGTTCTGTTTGTAACAAACCGTTTCAGCTCGTCCATTCGGACGTTTGGGGTCCGACCCCCTCTGTCTCTTTTAACGGGTTTAGGTTTTATGTCATTTTCGTAGATGACTACACGAGATTTACATGGCTATACTTAATCCACACCAAGGATGAAGTTTTTACTAAATTTTAACATTTATGTGCTCTTGTTAATAATAAATTCAATACCAGAATTCAAACATTTTGGACAGACGGCGGAGGCGAATTCACCAGCCATGCCTTCCGCACTTACCTGGTATCACTCATCAAACCAGCTGCTCGCATACTCCTGAACAGAACGACACCGCGGAAAGGAAGCATCGACACATTATTGATCTTACCCGCACTCTGCTTCACGCGGCAAACCTCCCGAACACATTTTGGGCCGAAGCCGTGTCTACGGCGAACTACCTCATTAACTGGCTTCCGTCCTCATCCATTCAAGATGAAACTCCCTATTCCCGCCTTCACGGCACCCCAGCATCCTACAACCATCTGCGCACGTTCGGGTGTCTATGCTTTCCCTAGACGAAACCTTACGCGACTACCAAACTCTCACCCCGTTCTCAGGAATGTATCTTCCTAGGATACTCCACTCAGCACAAAGGTTATCATTGCTTCAACGTTAATCAATGACGGCTACATATCTCGAGGCATGTGGTCTTCCACGAACACATTTTTCCGTACTCTAACACAATTTCAAATCAACCCAA
>NW_021600147.1:0-1145 GCF_001605985.2 Dendrobium catenatum
CAATGGATTATAATTCAAAGGATGATTTATATTTTCTAAAGATAGATGAGTCAGACCCCAACATAGTGTCATAGATGAGACATATAAACATGAGTGGTGACTCTAAATTAACATATGAGTCTCTAGATGCAATAATGGCTGACTCTGAAGAAAATATGCTATTAAATGAGTTTAAGCTAGAGGAGATCGCTAAAGTGCAGCTGAGAAGTGGTAAGATACTACTAGCTTCCTCGAGGAAAGGGATCTCCAATAAAGATAAAGGGAAAGAGATAGTTGTTAGTGAATATATCATCTACAAGAACTCCAACAAGAAAGATACTTTAATCAAGGGGATATATTATAATGTCTATCCACTCTAAGGAAAATCTCAGTACAACTTAGCATATATTATGCTCTCATAATATTTAAAGACCTTCGAGAGATCTTGATTCAGGCTCTCAAGGACCCCAAGAGGTATTAGGCTTATTTGACTGAGTGCAACATGACTGAAGTCCTACAAGCTCATAATGAGTCATTCATCACCTTCACAAAAGAGGATATGATGCTCATAATGTCAAATCATAATCACCCTCGGTATGTCACTGTAGAAAGTGATGGGATGATAATTAGTCAAATCTTATTCGATCCAGGGTCCTCCATAAATCTAATGAGCTTGAATGCACTACGATCATTATACCTCGATGTGGAACACCTATGATCAGATAAGCTGATGGTACATGACTTTAGTAAGAAGGGACACAAGACCTTAGGATTTTTTATGCTCTCTCTCACATTTGAAGAACTTCATATAAATACTAAATTTCATGTGATTGATGCAAATACTGTGTTTAAGGCACTTCTTGGTCGCCCATGGTTGCATGAGTACAACATCATCCCGTCAACACTATAACAATGCATGATGTACCTCATGGATGGAGAAGAATTCAATATATTTTGTGACATCCAGCCCTTTGTAGTCCATTAAGTAACAATCTATAAACATGCCAAATACTTCATACAAAAGAAGCTAATGCCGTCAAGCTCTCTTGAGGCCCATGCATTGGATCTAGATATTGTAAATCAAGCTAAACAAGAAGGAAAGAAGAAGCTAGGGGGAAGAAAAAAGGTAATGACGACTCTTCCCAAAGAACCAACCATTATGAAAG
>NW_021600148.1:0-361 GCF_001605985.2 Dendrobium catenatum
CTGCCAATGGGACCTTCCTGTCCACAGGACACTGCATTCCGTCAAAAGTCTTTTCCACTCTCCTCAGCAGCTCTGGGCTTAACAGCGCCCTCAAATCTCGGAGGCTTCAACCTCAAAAACAACTGCAGATGTCTGTCAAGATTATTAGATCGGACGGTAGAAGCTCTGCTTTGAGTCTCGCTCATCATCTGAGCAACAAATGTAGCAAACTGAGATAATGTGTCAGCACCGGCCATTGGGGCTATACTCCCCACTGGTGCTGCCTGACTAGAACTCTGCCCGTCTGTCATGTCTGGGTCTGGCTGATCCATACAGAAAAATCCAAAAAATCTGGAAAACTATCACAAAAACAACACAATAA
>NW_021600149.1:0-250 GCF_001605985.2 Dendrobium catenatum
CCCCCCCCCCCTCCAGGTTGGCTTAAATTCAATGTGGATGCATCATTGAGAACTTCGAATCTGCTTGGTTTGGGTATTGTTACAAGAAACCATGTTGGGGCCTTGATCAGTGCTGCTGGCAGAAGAATGGAACATTGTGATATATTGAAAGTCGAGGTTATGGCGGCGAGTGCTATCCGTGAGGTGCTCAAGGATTGGATGTTTGATCTTGAGGGGATTATCATTGAAGGGGATAGCATGAATGCTATTC
>NW_021600150.1:0-240 GCF_001605985.2 Dendrobium catenatum
CAATAAGTAATACACAAAAAGTAAAGTGTTGAAAGTAAAGGAAAAACACACCAGAATTTTATAGTAGTTGGTCAACTTGAGCTGTGTCCACTCCTCAAATTCCTCTGCTCCTGATAATTCACTAAACACTTTAGTACCTCTCCTTTATCCCCCTCAACAGTAATGATACCCTAGCAAGAATCATTTCCACCTTTGGTGCGGCTGAGAACTAAAATCCATTTCACCTTCCCTGTTGTAGTG
>NW_021600151.1:0-576 GCF_001605985.2 Dendrobium catenatum
TAGTGGACCTGTACAATATCGTTGTATGTATCCTTTCGAGAGGTAAAATATATTTTTATTAAGTCTCCAATATTTTTGAATAAGTTGAGATAACATATTTTTATTAGCTTGATAATTATAATTGTTTAATAGATATTTGAATAAGTTGAAGAAATATGTTAAGAATAAAGCACGATAAGAAGAATTGATATGTGAAGCATATTTTTCTCAAGAAATCACTCATTTTTGCTAATACTACTTCAAGCCCCATGTAAGGAGTACAAGAATAAAGACTGGTCGTAACATGGACTTCGATATAGAAAAACAATCACATACTGCACTATCAATATTTAGAAGTCATGGAAAGTCTAGTGGAAATTGTGTTGAAAGATTTCTCAATGATTTAGAAATCAAAACAACGAATTTATATGTGCTACTGAATTGGGAAGAAGTTGAGCCAATCTTAGAGTAAGTTCTTATATAATGTCAGTAATGAGTAATATTTATTTAAAATACTAAAGTATTATTTATCATCAAGTATTTTGTAAATAATTTGCCTCTGAAAAATTCAAGGGATATTGAGCAAGTTATTGCAAA
>NW_021600152.1:0-227 GCF_001605985.2 Dendrobium catenatum
TTCTGTTTGTGTGTTAAACTTACGTGCAACGCTCGGACGTGAATTTACAAACTCTACCGCCGCGTATTTTCTAACACGCAACAGTTTGGCGCCGTCTGTGGGAAACACAATCCCACTACTTCGAGTACTGCTACGATGGTGAATAGGCGCAGCAGTCGTTTAGTTGGAGCTTCTCGCTCCAACTCTCATCAGTCCAGAAATCCGTCTATTAACCATAGACGACCAAT
>NW_021600153.1:0-251 GCF_001605985.2 Dendrobium catenatum
GGTTGGGCAAGGGTCGGTGCAGTTGGCGTCGGCTAGGGATTTGTAAGAGGAAATCGAATGAAAGTGTTGGGAAGCTTGTAGAGTCAGATCGTGCGGCTCGGCTTGGTGTGGATGTGCTCGATTGGGGCTGTTCGTGTAGGGGCCGACGTCTGTAGGGTTGGAGGTCAGGATTTAATAAGCTCGGCTAGAGGGAGGAATCAGAAGTAGCAACGGGAGTTCAGAGTCCAGATGGAAGGAAGTCGCATGTATAG
>NW_021600154.1:0-202 GCF_001605985.2 Dendrobium catenatum
CATCTTTGAAGCACCCTTCATTTCTATTTCTCCAATAACATAAACTTAACTATAAATCTGGATCCATCTGTTGAAACAATATTGATCCAGTTTGGATTGATGAAGAATATCCAATTCACCATCACTGGACCATGATCTGATGTGGTCAAGGTTGAAAATTTTCCAACTGCACCGATTAGGATATACTTGAGGGTGGGATTGC
>NW_021600155.1:0-819 GCF_001605985.2 Dendrobium catenatum
AATAGATCTCAGGCTTGCAATAAATCCCCCTAATAATAAACTTACTCATGTAGTAGTCAGCAGAATACCTGTTACCGCAAACACAAGCTAAACATTGCTTAAACAGAAAGGTAAAAAAAAAAAAGAGACCCAGAACCAATATGCTCCTTCCAGGCCTCCATTAAGAAGCACAAAAAATTCATACTAGGGAATTGTATGCAGTAATTCTAAAACGAAATGAACGCCAAAGCCAAAAATTCCATCAGAAAAATACCACCTGCAGGAGAGGAAATCAACCAGAAAACATAGTAGAGAAGGACATAACAGAAAGAAATAGGACCAGAACACATTAATGAAACCTTATATAAGGGAAGCCCATCCGATCCAGTTTAATAAGCCCCAGAATATCCCTTCCTAGGGATATTATGAGGATGTTAGGTTTTTCTTTGATAGCTAGACTATTTTTGAATGTTTTACTTCTCCTTGTATTGTCTTAATTCTAAAAGATTAATCCTAACCATTGGAGTGATTTTAGACCTATTAACCTTTGTTCTACTTTCAACAAGCTTATTTCTAAAATTTTGGCTAATATGATAGCTCCTTTACTTCCAAGTATTATCTCTATTAATCAGACGGATTTTGTTAAGGGTAGAAATATTATTGATAATGTGCTCGTTGCTTAGGAGATTCTTAATGAGATTAATATAAAAGTTCATGGGAATAATTTGATCATGAAATTAGACATTTCTAAGGCTTATGATAATCTCAATTGGTTTTTTTTATTTAATATTTTGTATCTTTTTAATTTTGATGATAAAGTGATCAATATTATAAAATATT
>NW_021600156.1:0-414 GCF_001605985.2 Dendrobium catenatum
ATTTCCTTTGTAATAAAGGTCAAAGGTTTTTTTTTTTCTTTTTCTTTCCTTTTTTTTTTCTTGGTTTACTAAACCAAACCGGCCGAGCCTAAACAGCTCAGATCGGGACTAGGCAGGAGGTCGGGCTCCAGAGAAGAAGCCGATCGCTCCTTTCGCACGCAGGAGCCGCTCGAGGAGGCCTCTCTACCGGTCGGATCGGGACGCCAGGGACGATCGGGACGCCTTCAACGATCGAGACGCCTTCGTCGATCGGAACGCCTGGGACGCCTTCGACGATCGGGACTTCCTGTCGGATCGGATGCTTGCTGCTGTCGGATCGGTCGTCTTCCCTAAAATCGCACGCAGGGGCGAGTTGAGCAGGGCGATCGGAAAGGATCGGTGAGTGGTCGAATGACTCTTCTTCGGCTCCTTTGG
>NW_021600157.1:0-548 GCF_001605985.2 Dendrobium catenatum
TAAACAAAGTCACACGTTTAAAATATAGATCCTTCACCTGAGATCCTGTAAACGTGGCGGTTAGCGGAAGAGGATCGTAAGCAAACTTAGAGATACCACTATTACACAAGTGATGCCGAGAGGACTCGTCGCTGGGGAAGAAGAGGGAGTAGGAGAAGCGGGTGGATGGTCGTTGATGGTCCACTCGTAGTCCGAGAATTGATCGTCAAGGATGCCCACGAGATGGGGAAGGATCCGGTTCAAGTAATCTTCAACGATGTCGTCAAAATCAAACCCAACGTCAAAGAATGGTGATCGAGTGATGTGGATGTCTCCGTGGGCGTCGAGTACGAATCCGCTATCAACTTCAGGATCCACCATGCATCCTTGCCGCGCTGAGGGAATCCCAATAGGAAGAGGAGACATTGAGAGTGGAGGCTTGGAGGGAGGAGAGTGGGAGTCGGCGGGAGGCTTGAAGGGGTTGGCTAGGATGGAAGACCTAAAGGCAATGCAGGAAATCTCAAATTCTTTCAGATTTTGGTGGATTGGGAAGGGATTTAATTTGAAAA